>NW_027468657.1:30687697-30715197 GCF_046254945.1 Alosa pseudoharengus
CTGGGAAGAGAGATCAAGCTTTTGTGGCAAGGTCGGGTGACATTTGAGTCAGTTCAACTCTTTGTTTGGGTATGACAGCTGGAAGGAGGGCTAGTGGGGCTGGAGTTCATTTTTTTTTTTTTTCTGCAGGAAGTTCTTTGTGTTCCTTCAGTGCTTTTCTGTCTGCCTGTGCACTGACAACAGAGTGTAATTAATTTGATTAATCTAAAGATCAGTGCTGGTGAACAGTATCACGGGCGACTTCCTTGCTGCCGAGTCTGGACTGTGCACATGTACAGAATCAGTCAGCTAATGAGACAAGGAACAAGGAAGTGACGGGTGGCGCCCAGGGACTGCTGACATCCTCTCGTTTGATTTTTTTTCCACTTAGCGAGAAAACAAAATATTTTTCGTGCTTATTCATATACAAAGGACGGGCCGATCTGTGGTGGGAGCTGCACTCGAAGACAAAACTCTCCAGCGACTGTACCTCAGATAAGGCGTCTTTTCGGCAGCCAACCATGAATTTCAAGAGCCTGTGTTTGGATTCTCCTCAGAGAGGTGTTGTGTGGCGGTGGGTGCTCATTTCTAAAAGTGGCATGTGCTCTACCTCCTCAGAGACATCTCGCAAGAGAGCTGGGGGAATAAAAAAAAAAGTGAAAATCTGGGCAAAAAAAAAAAAAAAAACGCTCGCTGATGCCTTGCTTACTAACTACCTCGGCAGGGTATGGCACAGTGCCTCCTACCAGGCACTGCTGGCCTGGATGAAAAGAGCGAAGACAAACAGCCCCTGTGATTCTCCTCAAGTTGTAGAGAACAGCCACAGTATCGCTTTATGGGGTTAGAGTTTTAGCACGGCTGAATCAGAAACACTAGCACCCCCCCAAGCGAAGGGTTGCGCTTTCATGCCCTGCGTTCGCCAAGTGCAATGACTTAAAAAACACGGATACTAATGCACGACACAAAACGCAGTGTGGAATTGCCGAGTGGTGGGGATGGGGAAAAAAAAAAGGAAAACGCAGCTTTGGGGAATGGTACATGCTGTTGACATGCAGCAAACACAAGCTCGACATAATGTAGTACACGTATCCGATTTAGCGCCATGGCAGGAACTACAATCTGGGTCAGCTCATTATGGAGCGCGAGCTAGCTGTAAGCGCACTCCCGCCGAATGAAAGGCCATCTCAGAGTGTGTGTCTGTGTGTACGTGTATGTGTGTGTGTGTGCGTGTATGTGTGTGTATGGGGGTTGGGGGGTGGCGACTCGACAACACTGCCAGCTCCTGGCAAGATGCGGGCTGTGGGAACTGTCGACGAACACAGCTGGGGTTCATTGGTTGAGATGGAGGTCATAATCTGTGTCTACAGTTGCACAGGGTAGGGAGGAGAGGGGAAGAGAGGGGAGGGGCTGTAATGGTGCCGGAGGTGGACGGGTCAGTGAGTGGAGGGGGGGGGTGTGTGTGTTAGGGGATGGTGTTGACTCCATCTGCCCCCACCTCACTCCACACCCTTCACCCACCCCTCCACCCCCATCACCTTCTCCTCTGCCCCCTCCCTGCTGCAGCAGTGGTTCGATCCTTCCTCTCAGCTGCACAAAATTACCCTTTGAGCAGCACTCTGAGCTCCCTATTATCCCGCCATCTAATCCCGGGCTCTTTACGAGCTCACTGCCCACTGCTAGACCATACATAATCCCTCCTCTACAATAATGCCCAGACCACAGGGGACTAGATGAGGCTGCATTCTTAAAAGCCCCCCCCCCCCATCCCTGGTCCGTGCCACTGCAGCCAGGCTTGCCACTAAAGCTCACAGCGGCTGTGTCAACATCGGATGCCGGAGCCGGACACGGAAGGAGTGGTGTGCGCGTGGGCTTTTGGCTTTTTCGGAAAAACGTTTTCATGGGGAAAAAAACACTCGCCTTTGTTGTCTAATGAGCTGCAAAAAGAGCTGCAACGCTGTTATCCCTTCTGCCATTTTGGGAGGAGGTGAAAAGTTTAAGGTTGGAGTGCGAGTGGAGTGATGTGGGGCTGCCATGGGGGATTCATTTTGAGGATAAGGAGCTGTGCGGTTAAAAGACTGTGACTGGAAGTCCATCACCAAGGACTGGAAAGTCCCCTGACACCAGGATCATTTGGAACCGCTCGACACAACACAAACATCTAAATTTAGGGAGCACAAGACATCCAAAAAAGCTCTGAGTCTGGCATCAGACAGATGTTTGGCCAGAGGGTCATTCAGAACCCTCTCTGAATATTGGGTAACACAACTGAGCCTGTCCATCTGGACCACTTTTGCTGACAGCGTTTGAGCACCCAGCTCGTGCTCATCTGGGCTGTAGGGTGAGGTCACGTGGGTAGATTTTTTTTATGGCGAGTAGAAGAACACACACACACACACACACACAAAAAAAATACTTGAGGGAGCCTCTACCTCCAATCAATTTCTCCCTGGTAACAGCAGTCATCAAATTAGATTTGTGTTGTTAGAGCTGATTACAAGCACTCCTCATACAAATCTATAGTGCTTTGTGCCATGGGTAAAATTGAGCTGGCCAGGAAAAACAGGGGAAAGGGAGCAACTGGAGGAAACAGTGATCGACTAGAGGGAGGTGTGCGGGTCGATGGAGCTGTGGGACATGTGATATGTTTCACTGATCATTTCTCTCTGGCTTCATTCCCATGAATATCATCAATCCCAGTCACTCTGACATCCATATCGAGGATGTGCACAAGGTAGTTGCATGAATAGACAAACTGCTATACCAGCACACACACACACACACACACACACACACACACATACACACACACACACACACACACACACACACACACACACACACACACACACACACACACACACACAATAGACATAAAGAACACATACATGTACATGGAAACACACAAACTCACAGATACATAGTTTTTCATTTACCCAACCATATCATTTGAAAAAATGAACAAAGTAAACACTGTTATGCCCGCAAGACTAAGATTCTAAGAGAAGGTTGTTGATATTTCAGCTCAACAGCTGATGAAATCACATCCCGAGCACCTCAAGCAATCTGTTGTTGACTGGAACAAAGCTAGAACCGTTTACACACACCGTTCACAAATCAGAATTATTATTAATTTGAATCTTATATTAATTAGTCTCTCATGTTTAGAATTAGAGTTTAAAAGTTTAAAATGTTCTCCAAAATGAAATGTGCTTTATTTAAGATATGCAGGAATGTGTCTTTTGTTCTAGGGTCTGACATCTGATTATTGCCTTTGTGCCAGTCTGCAAGGTCAAAGAGTGATTGTTTTCATTTGCAAAGATATGTTTGTCATAAGAATACTTCTAATTCAGACAAGTTGGTAAAATCTGCAAACCTCCCTCCCTCTGTGTGCACAGCTGAAAGAATACAAGCTTTGTTTCCTGAATGATTACGATTGCCTGGCTGTGCCTCAAACTGCGTGATATAAAAATGACCATCATCACAAATCTATGGAATTGTCAGAGGCTATTTACTGAATGAGACAAAAACAGTATTTGATTAGAATTGTGGACTTCACCCTAATGACAGCTGAAATAATATGTCACTTAGCTCTTACAAAATACATGTAAATTAGTCTCTAAAATCCTCTGCTGAGTGACATGCTATAATGCGCCCATTTTGCTAGATTACAAGACGTTAGAAAACAAACTCACCCAGTCTTGGCAAAATTAGTCCAGTAGGTCATGACCACGGCGCTGAGCATGATGTCGTTCTTGGAGAAGTTGCAAGGGAACAGGTCAGTGGGGCCGATCATTGGGATGCCGAACACGTAGGGCACCTCGTCTCCATGGGCCGCGTCCGACCAGGCGGGCTTCATCAGGCTCTGGCAGTGGTGGTAGAAGGCGTAGAAGTAGGTCGGTGAGCCGTAGCGCGCGTGCAGGTCGGCCGTCACCACCGAGGGCTCCACCCACTGGTGGTCGGTGAAGAGCGCCACCAGCGTCTTGCGGCGTGTCTCCGGGTTGTCCCGGTCGGCCCAGTCCGTGTACATGAACTTGATGGTCTCGCGCAGCGTGTCCTTGCCCTCCGGGTAGCCATACAGGCTGTCCACGAAGTCCGAGACGGAGAAGTCAAAGTCGTTGCCCGACACGCCGTCCTCCGAGTCCACCACGTTCTCCACGAAGCGCAGGCCCTCGCCCTGGTTGACGCCCAGCATGATGTCGTAGTTGAGGAACTCGCCCTGCTCCATCAGGATCTCGGGGTCGTCGGGGATGACGTCGCCGTCGATCACCGGGCCGAAGGCCACGTGGTAGCGCGCCGGCTGGATGTCCTGCTCCACCAGCTCGCGGGCGCTCTTCTTCCTCAGGCAGTCGACCATGTCCATGGTGTCCAGCACATTGCAGCCCACCTTCTCCGCCAGCATGCGCGTGTACTTGACGGGCTGGTAGTTGACGGCCCAGCTGGACAGGGCAGAGCCGCTCTGGATGATGGCCCTCTGGAAGAGCCCTGAAGCCGAGACAAAAAGGACACAGAAAAGAAAAGATGGTGAAGGTCCGATTCCTGAGGAAGTTATTTTGGGGCAGTTGTGAAACCACAGCACACCAAGTTATAGCTTTGTTTTATGTCGGCAGCTGTTGCTTGTGTGACTAAATGACAAAGTTCCCATCTACCTGCCGAAATATATGTATAATACAGGTGCATGAGGATAGTAATGTGAAGTAATATTTGCTGATCATCAGCACAGCAATCTGACAAAACAGCAGCCCAGATGGCCATGCATAGAAAAATATAGGACAGATATTACAGAATGTCATGTGTAATCATGTGGATGTAAAGGACCAGCTGCAACACGTACAGTTTCATTACGTAAAAGCTTGCATAAAACACACTGTAAATGTTGAAAGAAAAACTCTCCGTGTGTAGGGAACTTGTGTGGGAGACAGACATGTGCCAGTAGTAGGCATGTTACCCCCCGGCCCCCCCTATTGATTCTGCTGCTATGAGCCTGTAATAGTGCTTTAATAGGACTCTGTGGCCAGACTCGTCTTTCTCTCCCACACTCTTGCTTTTGCTACAAACAACAGTGAAAGCTGCTACACTGTGCGTAGGTACAACGCAGTGCATGCATTATGCCTGCAGCTGATATGCCTCTTCATATCTGAAGATCTCATATCTTGAAGCCACTCACTTTGACACATGTGAAGTAACACTGCAATGAGCTCCCATGTTATTACAGAGAACAAGAGAACTCACGTGCACACTATATCTAATGAAAAAACAGATAAGCTAAGCAGCTTTAACATAAAAACAACAAATAATAGTCAATTACAAAACAAAAACAATTCAGTAATAATAGTCATTTAATTTGCAGCCCACACACCAAATAATGATCCTGAGAATGTACGTGCACGCGATGCTCATTTTAGTCCGTCTTGACAGGGCATCACACACTAATAAACACTGATTCTCATAATGCCCTGCAACAGCCATGTTGGCTCATTTTCAGCATCAGTCCCTGAGCAGGTGCAGTGAAGAAACAACAACCGTGTTTACAAAAGGTGCACACAAGACTACGCTAAACAACAAAGGAGACAAAACATACCGCAGGGCGCACCTCACTGTATACAAAATACACAATGTGTGCTGTGACTGTCCTTATTCAGCCATTCAACACACATTCAGTACACAATGTCACCCCTCTTGTTCCTTTCACACCACTGCAGTAAAAATGAGAGGTGCTTTCATGTCCACTCCTTCAAGTTTACTGCCTTGTCCTCCTCCAGCAATCACCTCATTTGACACAATTGATCTGTCCTCTTGTTTTGCTATAATGGACCGCTGCGCACGGCTCTGTGTTTACACACTTCTGCAGATTGCTCACTGCTCAGAAGACAACTCCTCTGAGGTCAGGAGATTGGAAAGAGAGATTGTGGCGACCTGTCCTGATTTTTTCCCTCCACCCAAAGAGCTATATTTGCTATACCACATGCAACTAACAGCGCTTGAGCGAGCTCTTGGTGCCACTGTGATGACTATCAGCATGCTCCTTATGTCCATGTAGGACATCGCTGGGCGATTGGGATCTGAGGATGTATTCTGTGTTTCTTTTTTCTTCTTTTTTCTCTCTTCCCTCCTCCTTCTGAGGGCGAGTAGAAAACGAGGGAGCGGGCGGCAGGCCGTTCGGCCGGGCTGTTTGGAGCGGCTCCACAAACAGGGCCGCTCCGCAGGACAGCAGCCAGTCCCCCAGCGAGAGGAAGCAGATGTCAAGGATGGCTCCGCTCTTGAAAGCATTACCAGGGGTGGCTGGGAGATGAAAGATGGCCGCCCCGGGGCCGAAAAGCCGCGGCATAATCCTGCCCCTTTTGCCTTTAATGGCTGAGCTGTGCCCCCCCCCCCCCACCACCACCCAACATCAATGCAAGCCAACTGCACTTGCAACCAGGCAAAACCCCAGAACTCGGGGTTTGCCGAGACTTTTAGCCCAGAATTCCACTGCATGACCAGATACAGTACACAGGCTCCCCGTTCAGTTGGTGGCATCCTCCAATGACATCCTGAGAAGTTCACAGCCAAAAGGGGGGTTTGTGTTTGTCTAAATCGCCTTTTTATCTCACCCCCAGAAATCCTTTGTTGTCTTATTCCTGCCAAGCAAATGAACTTTGCCTTGGTTTTGGCCCCTCTCCTACGGACGCTGACCAGCCAGATGGCTCACAGTTGAAGCCAGAAAATGCCCAACACACAATAAGATTTGCCACATGCCCAAGCAGCATGGGGGTTGAAACATGACTAAGTGTTTACTATTGTTTAATGTTATCATGAAAAAAAAAAACAGACAGAAAAAAAAAGCTAAACACAAGCTTTCACTATGCCAACAGATATACTCATATGGAATGATGGAAGAGATGAACTTGATTGCGATGAGAGGCTTTTGAATTTTACTGCAATAATTTCAGTTGAATTTTAGGTCTTGTTGTCACTGTTGTATTTTGGGTGACTTGACTGATAGAACCAGTCAAAAATGACAAACTGTGATTTGAATGGTGTCTCCTATAATCCTGTGTAACTATCATTATTAAGCCTCTTTTTGCCATGTTTGGTGGATCACTGAGATAGCCACTTAGTTGGAGAACCAAATGTTTCTGAAGGGAATCATTCCAAGTTCAAGGGAAACAGTTCACAGACTCAATCCTGGAGCAATTTAATCTCCACTATAGGTTGGCAGTCTGGAGTGACATTGCTCTATCCTGGGGTTTGTTTTTGCTTTATGGCGGAAACAGATAGCACCGACTCTATCTAACTATGCTTGACGCGAGAGCCTGGCACCTAAACAGTGAGCATATCCATCACCGAGCAGCTTTAGTGGCAGATTGAGGTCATTGTGAATTATGACATGGGCTCGGAGGTAATCATTCATTTGGCCCCACTCAAACGCCGCTCTTCTGTGCTTTGTCGACCTCGACCGCCTGCCCCTCTCAAGACACTAGTTAAATGCCTGCATAGCAGATGCTCCGATTGGTGCAAGCAGGGGATAACTCACCACGGATATAAAAACACTGACCTTGTGCCTTGACCAGCGCCACAACAATGGCTCCCTCACTCCGGGTGGAGGGGAAGACTGGGGTGAGGAGATTACCACCTCTTCACACTGCACTATATCCTCCCTGAGCCACAGATTACAGCCTAAACCTGTCAGGCCAACAGCAAGCACAGAACTATGACCCCCTCGAATCAATTTCACGATTGTGTGATTGGATCTGTTTGTGGGGGCTCGTACCCTCTTTGATTGGAACAGGGAGGACACCCAGGCTACTATGTTTGCCGTGGGTGGCGAGTGGATGGAGTGGATAGTCACGTGATCCGAATCAAGGCTGCCGCCTATCCTTGTGTGTGTTTTTTTCCCCCACAATGCATGTGTTCTGAAGCTCTGTACTGGGATTCGCTAGACGACTGTTATGCAGATGATCTACGAAATGCAGACATATAGAGGAGTTCACCTTCCCTGTCCTTCAACACCTTCCCAAATCAATGCGATCACTCTTACATTTCCGCTGGGACTTGCTATCCGGGCCACCATTGTGTCCATCATCTCCACATTACTCTTCAAAGTGCGAGTGGAGGAGCGATTTTCTGGTTATCTCTGCCTTTTTTTTCGTAACCGACGTTCCCAGGGAGCTCATTTTCGAGCGGTATGATATTCCGGCAGTCCATAATGTAAGCGGGCAGCGGCGTGTCATGAGACTGGTTCCGCTGAGCCTCTGGCAGACGGCCTCTGGAGAGATAGCGGAGTGCGCGGGGCCGCGGCGGTGACGCGGGGGCCTGGTAAGCTCCGGCTCTCCAGCGCCGGGCCCACTACGCCGGCTCTCCCACTGCTGATTAGTCCTTCAGAGGCGTCTCCATCGCCAGGGCGCTAGCATGAGCAGCAGCAGCAGCAGCAGTGCACTCCAGGCTCCCTCTCCTCAGTCATCTTACCCACACAGCCATTAAATCCCTCAAGTCTTACTAGAGCTGCCTGCAAAATGGGGTGTGTGGGATAATGTGTGTGTGTGTGTGTGTGTGTGTGTGTGACTGTGTGGGCTTGAGTATGAATGTGTGAGGGTGTGTGAGGTTTGTTCAGGTGTGTGTGTGTGTGTGTGTGTGTGTGTGTGTGTGTGTGTGTGTGTGTGTGTGTGTGTGTGTGTGTGTGTGTGTGCATATGTCCGTGTGTGTGTGCAAGTGAAAGTGTAAGTGGGTGTTAGTGTATGCATTTGTCTGTGTATGTGCATGTCTTTGTGTGTGTGTGTGTGTGTATGTGTGTGTGTGTGTGTGTGTGGGTATGTGTGTGTGAAAGGTATTCCTCTGCAGGACCGTGTCTCATTACAGAGTCATTATAGCACCCTTGCTTTTCACGACACCACTGGGTCTTTTTATGCTAATTTCCATTTTGCATCTCATTGTGGTGCGAGGAGGATACCGAGGCGGCAGAAGCAGTGTGGATGTGTCACACACCCATGCGAACGCTCGCCTCCTCTCTGTTCCAAAGTCTCTTCCTGTCAGCCCGTGGGCCGCGCGCTTTCTGATGTCACTTCCTGTCAGCGCTTCAGCTGTGCAAGAGACTGTAGGTCAAAAACAGAGAGGCGGCTTCAGATCCCCCACTTCAAGACAGTGTGACTCGAGACAGCACGGTATCCATAGTTACATTGCAGGATCATACATGTGATATAGCACATTGTCAGTCAGCGTGGCAGGCTGTGTATTAGCATGGCTCTGAGATTCATTCCTTTCCTAGACAGCAGTCAGGCAGTCAGTCTTGCAAGAAGACTGTGTCTGCAAGACCTCCGTGCTATTTTCTCTGGAAAGACTATAATATCCTTGTTTTTCCAGTGTGTTATTAAGACTTCCCATTTAGATTACAGCCTTGCCAGATTCGAATCGATTCCGCTGGTATTACAAAGAAATTGCAGACCCCCCCCCCCCTTTTGAACGCGGTGACAGTGCCATAGACTATCAGGCTCTGGCTGCTCTCTCTGGGAGTGAGGGAGGCGAGCCTGCTGGTGGAATGAGCCGGGGGATTAAGCAACAGCTGACGTGCTCTCTCCCACCACACATGCTTTAGCATGGACAATGAAACCTGACATCAGATGGCCCAAATAGGTCAGCACACACATCTGATTCGTTGTAAACACACAAGCATGCTGTGCTGGCCGGCCGCTGATTGCTAGTTGCAGGTTTGTGAGGGACTGCATGTTTACTCTGCACAGCACGGCATACACACACACACACACACACACACACACACGCACACACACACACACACACACACACAAATACACAGGTGTTTACCGGGGCTTATGCATTAAAAAATGCTCTTTTCTGAGAGCAAGCTCATGTTGGAAATAATGCTTTCAAATGCCTTTATGCACATTTACTGTACACATGCTAACACACATTAGCACGGGCACACGTAGGAGCCTCTGATTCTGCTTGCTGCATATTATCTCACCGACTCCATCCACTAAGAAGCTCTTGCACAGGCACAGCTGTTGAAAGTCACTTGGACTTTAATGGCATCCATATCTAAGCGTGCACACACACATACACACAATATGCCTCTGAGGCCGTTTGTCCATCCTGGCCCCCTTCATTTGAGTCTCTCTCTCTATTTCTCTCTCTCTCTCCTACTCTCTATCTCTCCTTCTCTCTCTTTCTCTTTCTCTCCTTCTCTCTCCATTTCTCTCCTTCTCTCTCTCTCTCTCTCTATCTCTGTCATTCGCCCGCTGGCTGGAGCTGAGAGATGGAGCAGCAGCTGGAAGCCACAGCCTTGGCCAGATAAGCAGGGTCCGTGGGGGGAAAGCGCGGCCAGGCTAAAAATGACCTGATCGACAGAGCAGAGGTTCCAGGATCGATGGGCGCCTTGGACCCCGCGAGTGTGATATCTCCCACTAATCACAGTGTGACAACCACAAGTCAATAGTGGCGCACACTACGCACACACACACACACATACGCACGTGCGCATACACACATATACACAGATGCCACAGAAACAGGACCACAACCACATCATACTCTCACAGGCAAGTATGTAGCTGATCAGTACCAAAAAGACAGACAGACAGACAGACAGAAAGACACACACACACACACACACACACACACACCTCACCACCCCCGCTCCACTCCTCTCCACTGACTCCATGCCAACTCCGCTTTAATCACCTATCCACACCTTCATCTCCTCCTCCTCCTCACCCTCCGACACCACCCGCTCCTCCAGCCCGCAGGGCATCTCTGCCAACCCTGCCTGGGCAAGACTCCTTTCCGTGACTGGCTGCTCTGGTGATGGAGGTGGAGGTGGCGGTGGAGGTAGCGGCGCACGTAGCCCTGACGCTAAGGACACTTGAGTGCGAGGAAGCCTCGCTCTCCTCCAGCACAGCACTGCGGGAGCTCAGCCTCCTCCTCGGCTCCTCTCCTGCACTCTAAAGCGTAATGACAGAGACACGCAGATGGACACGATATCGCTCCACATCGCACCAAGGTGCCACTGAGGCGTGACTCGTGCCTGTCTTCTGATTATGGGGAGGCGGGTGGGGTGGGGAGTGGGATGTGCCTGTGTTTATATTTGTATTTGTGTGTGTCTCTGTGTGTGTGTGTGTGTGTGTGTGTGTGTGTGTGTGTGTGTGTGTGCGTGGGTTATCACTGTTTATCTCGGTGTCGACGTCTACGTGCGCTCGTGCCCCTAATCTCATTAGATGCAACACCCGTTCAAATGTTTTCCGATTTTCTCCAGCACTTCACACACAAATGGATTCGCGCAGTGTGCAGAGTATAAATTATTTCCTCTGTTTACTCAGATGCAGACAGGCACGCACACACACACACACATACACACACACACACACACACACACACACACACACACACACACACACACACACACACACACACACACACATACACACACACACACACACACAGACCAAGAATCGGGCAACGGCAGGGTGGGGTGGTGTGGAGTGGAGGATGAAAAAATGACACAGACACATGCAGCTGCATCGGCCCCAGCAGCTCCATCAGCCCCAGCTGGGTTGACACGAGGACAGCAGCCTCATCCCTTCCCCTATTTCTGTCCAAATTAGACACCCACCACCTCCCTGATGACCCAAGCACTAACACATCCTGCAAAAGGAATTCAGAGAAGAAAACGGAAAAAAACAAAACATGTACGGTTTCTTAAGCAGCGTGCTGTGTGAGCTTGAGTCCGATTTTGTGAGAGGGAAGACTGAGGCAGAGGAAGAGTGGTAGAGATGGAGGAAGAGGAAGAGAGAGAGATGGAGGAAGAGAGGTAGAGATGGAGGAAGAGGAAGATAAGTAGAGATGGAGGAAGAGGAAGAGAGGTAGAGATGGAGGAAGAGGAAGAGAAGTAGATATGGAGGAAGAGGAAGAGAAGTAGATATGGAGGAAGAGGAAGAGGCAGCGGTGGCAGAAATCTACAGTTGTGCACAAATACAGCAATTCAGCCATGAAATGTGAAAGGATGGAAGGCTTCTATTCTGGGCTGAGCCACAGCTCTGACAGCCAGATGGGACAGAGCATCACAGAGTTAGCTGCTAAGAAACACCCCCCTCCCCTGCCTCTTCCACACACACACACCCTCCCACACATGTATACACACTCCCCCACATCCCCCTTGTACACTGGGCAGTTAAATTTGTGACAGACAAATTATCAGAAGCACACACAAACGCCGGAGGGGATTTCAAGGAAACAACTGCAGGAATGACCACAGAGGGATGCCCAAGTGCATGAGAGAGGAAGACAGAGAAGAGAGAGAGAGAGAGAGAGAGAGAGAGAGAGAGAGAGAGAGAGAGAGAGAGAGAAAGGGAGGGGGAGAGGGAGGGAGTGAGAAAAAAGACAGGAGGAGAGGGAGTGAGGGATGGTAGAGGGGAAGGCAAGGGAAGGCAAAAAAGCAAATCTCTGTTTCATGCATTCACTTATTTATTTCATTGTGGCCTAGGGAATTGTGCAAGAATATTCAACATTGTAAGTAAAGGCAGGTAAACTGAACGTAGTCAATAATCAAATACTACATCCCAGTGGCTGTTGAAATGCAACACTTTTTAATACTATTTATGAGTGCATAGCAAACACAAATACATCCCAAAACACAGATAAACACACACACAGAGGCACAGTCGTACTTTTAGTGAGAGGTAGAAACACACACACACACACACACACAAACACACGTGTGCGCTGACAGAACGAGAGAGAGAGAGAGAGAGTAAATGGCAAACACATCTCTAGGCAGGCGCTCTCCCACTCATGTACCACGAGATGCAGAGAGAAATACCTTTGGGCCATTGCTGCTGTTGTGTGCACTCTCCTTTCTCTCACACACAACCACCACTCTCATGTGTGCGCATGCGCAAACACACACACACACACACACACACACACACACACACACACACACACACACAAGTCACACTCCCACTCAGCCACCCATGCATACACTCGACTCATCCTCATTAGGCACCACATGCAGTGAGCACAGGATACTGCAGCCATCTCCCACCCTCCCTCCCTCCCTCCCAGCTGAGAATAGCACTGTTACAACACATCTTATTTTAGCGAGTTGGGGAAAAAATTGCCTCTGAAATAGACTCATGCTCGAGCCGACGTGCGAAACATCAGACCAGCATCACATTCCTTGAAATAACGTTTAAAAATGGATTGCCTCTCTCTCTCCCTCTCTTTCCATCCCTCTCTCTCTTCTCCTCATTCTCATATGCATAATTGCCCCACCAGGCTGAGAAGTAAGAAGGGTCGGAGATCCGTGGTCAGATTTGGGGGCAGTGGGGTGGGGGAGTATGTGCTTGTGCATTAAGAGGCAAATGTTTGATTTCTGTTAAACAAACATTCCTCCCGGTGGGACGCGGATTGGTGGCGTTAGCCCTGGCCACACGGGGACGTCTCTGGGTCCACTTAGCAGACCCTGGCTGCAGTGATAACAGGCCCCGGGGGGCAGAGCACACACATGCTCCCACTAATTCGAGTGGACACACTATACAAACAGCAGCCCAAAATAGGCGCGCTGCCTTCGCTCACTGCCACACATTAGAGATGGAGAGTGCAGCACAATGGCAGGGAGAGTGGGATTGCACCGTTATCCCATTCCGTCTTGTGTGGAATCATCCCCTGCTGTGGAAGCAGCCTGGCTTTACCACAAGCAGAGAGGACACACACACACACACACACACACACACACACACACACACACACACACAAACACACAAACACAAACACACAAAGGTACCTCCATACACACATAAACCTACATACACCTACACACACACACACACACACACACACACACACACACACACACACACACACACACACACACAGAGGTACCTACATACACACATAAACCTACACACACACACACACACACACACACACCTTTATCTTATTGACAGTGTACAGTTAAGGCAAAACTAAACAACATGACTACCAGTGACTAACAAAAAGGTGTCTGTGTGTGTATTTATGTTGGGGGGATAGTGTGTATTCTTAACAATTAAGTATAAGTATATGAGGCAGAACTAAATCAAATGGAAATTGTACAGTCCAAACAGTATTAGCATTAATAATGTACCTGAATGGCTTGTTTGTCCTTGGGCCTATTACCATATATTGTATGTAATTAGATGAGGAGACAGTATATACTATCTATATATACTGTAGATAGAGCACTACACTGTAATATGTAATGTGAGCTTTGGGGTTTGGTGATAAAAGAGCGTGCCTGAAGAAAGCACCGAAAGTCAGGGCTCTTAATATTCTGCACTGAGTGCCATTGTCCCTTGGGAGTATTCACAGCAGGCCAAGGCTTTGCGTGTGGAAAAAAATGCTCTGAATGCTGAAATGGACTTGCTGCAGCTCCAAACATCTCAGTGTCACTGGTGAGTCACAGTGCAATTTCTTCATCCTGTTGTGTTGCTGTACAAACAGCCCTGTTTTAATTTAACGTTATGGCATGTTAGATTTTCAATGACATTCAAAGCCATTGCTGAAATTCCACTCAGCTTTAAAAAATAAAACTTGCCCTATTGAATGTGCCAGAGAAATGGTGTAACATTCTGCCTCATTATCTGGCTAAGTTATGTAGCTGTAAACTACTCTCTTCACTCTTCACAGTGGAACATGGATTGTAGATTACATCATTGCTATTGATTTTTCATAAAACCAGAACAGTCCTCTTTGGTGACTCTGAAAGGAATAGCATTCCCTCGCCCCATAACAGGCCATGGTTGAATTACTCAGGCCTTATTGGAGATACACGGCTCTTGGCCTGTGCTCTCTCACGGCACCATCAACATATGGATATCACCCCCATGCCTTCCGCTATGTATCACATCCCAAGGCGTCTGGAAAATCAATGCAGATGAGCTGAATTGAACCGAACGCCTCATAACCGACAAAAGGCTAACAGGCTAAAGCTAACCCACCAAATCTGGACGGGAGCCCCTGAGGCACTTACAGCATGTGTCAATATTTGACATTTATGCTGGCTCCGTCTGTGTGCTCTGAGCCATCTACCAGGCTCTATTAGTATGCCTCAGAGAGGAGGGGGTGGGTGGGGGAGCGCAGCTCATTGCTGTGGCATCTGGGAACAGGCATGTGCTTTATCGACGGACAGGGCCTGCCCCCTTCCTCATCCATCATCCTTCAGTGGGAAGCTGAGCAACACACAGTGCTGCTGCTGCTGCTGGTGACAGTGGCAGCTAGCAGCTAGCAGCAGCCACATGCTAGCACCCAATAAATCACACAACAAAATCCTGCACGCTGTGTGTGTGTGTGTGTGTGTGTGTGTGCGTGTGTGCGTGTGTGTGTGTGTGTGTTTTAAAGCTGATTTCCTTGAAAGCAGGCTCTCTTTGCCAGAGATAATTCCACCGCACTAAGCTTGTCGGTCAACATGACGAAATCAGCGTTTCACGCCAAACGTACACGGACCTTATGGACAAACATCATGGGACTGGAGCCCCGCTTCACGCACTGGGGGGGCCAGCTGCCGCTCCTGCCCCATCGCACTCTCCAACAGGGAAGTGTTCCCAGGGCAACCATAAAAGCCCTGGACGCCAGTATCGACTCCACCAGAGTGAGCACTGCCCCTCACGTCCACACCATCTTTTCAGCTCGAGTATAATATTTGAACAGCCTTTGAAAACGACGGCATTCCAAAATGAGAGATAATAGCGTATCATTTTAGCTACCCTCGCATGGATAATTGGGAGCAGATTGATAATGTCAGGATCATAATGACCGTATAATGAATATTTATTACTTCAGTCGTATTTTGAGACTTTTCTTGTTAATGCCTCTAGGCCGAGGAGCAAATCCCTCGTGACACTTTTGGAGGGCCTCTCCATCGCCAGCCACATTCAAGGTTTATTCTGCTCTCCTGTTTATCACAACTTTGCCAAAAGGCCACAGACACGGTATTACGTTGAATGTCACTCCACTTGTCTTGGTTTCCCCGAACAAGTCTATTGCATTTCCCTTCGCTGTGGAGTCGGCGCCCGCAAAAGGGCGAATACCTCAAGGAGCTCAAGTGATTACAGCCCCCTGTGCGACATTGAGAGATCTTCGCACACAACCACGAAGAGGCCGACAGAGGGGAGTTTAACGCGGCGGCTAACGTGAAACGCGTCTCAGGTAGCCGGAGCGCGGAGTTTTCCCGAGTCGTGGTGTGCACAGCGGCACGTCCACTCCACGCCGAGGCCACGCGAGGAGAGGGGAGGGCAGAGGCGGGCTCGGAGCTCGTGCACAATAGTGGCCTTTCTGCCTCGCCGATCACAGCCCCGATTATCAGCCTTTCACAGCCAAAAACCCTGCCGCCGGTGGGAGGGAAGGAACGGGAGGAAAAAATGATTATCGCTGGAAGGAAAAAGAGAACGAAAGAGTGAGATAGAAGTGGGGGCCAGGGGGAGGGACGATGTGGAGTTTGTTTGCTCTCTCTCTCTCTCTCTCTCTCTTTCCCTCTCTCCGTCTCTGTCCCCTCCTGTGATGGCAGGCAGACGGGAGGCCTGGAGTGAACGCTTCATTCGGCCACACCCTCTGTCCCTCTGCTGCTGCTGTCATCAGTGCCAGTGGGCACACAGCTGCACTCACACGGCTTCCCCCCAGAGTCCCAGCGGAGCCGCCGCGCAGTCAGAGAGGAGGCAGAGGCCGCGCAGCTGAGCTAAGTCTGGGCACGCGCACACACACACACACACACTCACACACACACACACACATACACACACACACACACACACACACACACACCAGCCTGAGCCCAACCCACAAGGGTCTCTGTGTGCTATTTTTTACCGAACGCTTTTATTTTGTTTATTTTTTATTTTTTATTTTAGTAACAACGCCGGGGTTTCAGGCTCAGCAGAAACAAGGTGAGATTCCTTTTTAACAATGGGGAAAACAAATGGGAAACATAACCTGTTTCCAATCCCTCATTAACTGAGCGTGGAAACTGGCCACAGCACACAACACAGTTGAGCTGTGAAGTGTAGCCCATTACCACGGAGACGTCAAGAGGCTAGTTCAATTACCGCGTGTCATCATCGGCATAATTGTGAGAATCGGTCACAAAAGGGGGTCAGTTTGACCTCTCTGGAACAGCGGAATGAAAACAAACAATTCATCTTCATCTTGATGGGAAACGCGGTGTACTGCGGGGCGTGCTGTGATAGTCATGCACGCCGAGCACCGCGGCGTGTGCGAAAAGCGCTCCTTCGGCTCGTGCTGGAGCCTGATTGCTTTTGACATCGAGTTATGAACTCTGCTTTTGGTTCTCATCAAATTAAAGCCGCGCGGTCTTTAATGCTCCGACAGTTCAACATTGCGGCGCCCCGGAGTAAAAGCCAGTCAAAACAGACGATTTGACCTTCTCTTGTGGGACGCGCGTGCGCCAAACACAGAACAACTGTTGTTTCTGGGGAGAGCCTATTACCTTTGCCGTCTAGGCTTTTACGTGTGACCTGATATATAACCAGGAGAAATCAATACCGTACTGGTGAGCTGACAAAAAAAAAAAACCCTCAGCGGAGAGGCTCAACCGTCGGCCCTCCCTCCACCCAGGCCTGGTCAAGGTGAGGTAATTTAGGGGCTCTGGCGAGGGTCAACCTGGCGCCGGGAGTGTCGGCTAATGGCCACCGCTGGGAGAGCCGCAGTCGCCCCGCTTCCCATCAAGAAGCAGGCGTCTAATGAGGATTATATTAGCAGCCCAGGGATGGCGCCGGCAGTAAGGCATACGGCGGAGGCTGGGTAACAACACCACCGGTTAGCAAACAGATGTTCCTTCTGTGCTGGCTCCAGTCGCGGCTAATGAAGCCTTTACCAATTTGCGGGAGTTCCGGGGACACGGGGGAGCACCCGCAACTGTCTGGCAGGGACCCGCGTCTGTCGGCGCGGAGCGCACGCCGCTCGCACAGACACGCACAGAGGTGTGCACGCCAGACACTGAGAGGGGAATCGCTGGGGCTGTTTTAACAAGGAGAAAGTGCCTGTTTGTTTCTCTCTGGCACACTAAAGCACAGCGTGCCGGAAGAGAGCATTACCTGGGCCCTGGGGTATTCCTGTGGTCAGCAGAGTGCTAAGCTGAGATGAACTTTCCTTGGAAAAAAGACTAGTTTCAAGTCTTCTGCCTTCTGAAAATAAACAAAATAAGACTATTGCTACTGCTACTACAACAAAACTACTAGTACTACTACTAATAATAATAATAACCCTGTATTAAATGTTAACTAATTGTGTAAATGATATCATACTACTAGTATTACAGATGCTAAAGGAGCAACACTCTAAAAACGGCATCTTCTTTAAACACTGATGGTTACTTGGCTTTGTGGAAAGCAATCCATACAGTATATCCAAATGCTAAAATGTGACTTCTTAATCTAATAAAAACAATCCACTGCATACTTAAAAGCTGAAGATTTGTGCTTCTTTGTCAGGCTAAACTGTCCTTCAGTATTTCCTTGTATTCAGCATGTTTGCGTTTTTTTGCAAAGTTTTGTTCATTTGGGACATTATTGTGCTCAGACTGTATATTTCCCCCCTTGCTACCATTCTTGCTGTTGCCTAGAGTGCCTGTGTAGCCTCAGTGCACACCTTCCGGCCTTATGCATGGATGGAAATGCTCCCCTAACACCTAATGGTCCAGATGGCGTGGACTCCACAGGTCAAAATGCATCAGATCCTCGCGCCATGACACAATTTATTCTGCCATGTGCACTAAAGACACACCGCGCCGCACGCGCACGTGCACTAGAGCGTCCGCAGACGTATCAACTCGTGAGGGCCCGACGACGCTATTCATTTCAAAAACATCCCCCAGGCATTTCTTATCCCCGACAGCAAAGTGATTTTCTTCTGTCTGAGACTGAGACTGAGTTTGCTGAGCATGAATGGTATGATTTTTTTTTTTTAATTTATCGTGAATAGCAGCGAGTCTGAATACTCTGACTAAAATGGCAGGAAAAAGCACACAACTTTTAACAAAAGCAGAGCTCAGGTAAATTCTGTGGCTGCTGTCAGACGTGGGGAGGGCTGGGATCACACCACTTTTCTCCAAGTGAATCTGAAAATGAAATGAAGGGATGGGTGGTGGTGTAGGTGGTGTAGGTGGAGACTTGAGAGCTTGAGAGGAGGGGAAAGAGGGGGAGAGAAGGGAACAATGGGATTGAGGCTCTCAGGGATGGGTGCTGTCAACAGTCACGGCAACACAAGAGAGAGAGACAGAGAGAGGGAAGAGAGAGAGAGAGAGAGAGAGAGGAGAGAAAGAGAGAGGAAAAGGGAGAGACAGAGAGAGACAGAGATAAGGAGAGAAAGAGAGAGACAGAGGGAGAAGGAGAGAAAAAGAGAGAGAGGAAGATGGAGAGACAGAGAGAGAGAGACATGGGGAGAAGGAGAGAGAGAGAGAGGAGAGAGCAGAAGCATCAGAACAGCAGTTGAGAACGCATTAGAATCAGAGGGCAGATCTGGGCACCCAGTGGCGCCTCAGACTGAGCTTCCCTGAGAGGCACCACACGGCAGCCCAGCAGACTGCAGGAGCACAAATGAACACCGAACCAAACGAGATTAAACAAATAGAAGAATCCGCAAGAAAGAGCTAGATCCATACTGTGCAAATGCCTTAATGAAGTCTTAACAAACCAAAGGGCCAAGAGATGTGAGCTGCATTCATCTCTCTCTCTCTCTCTCTCTCTCTCTCTCCCATACCAACCTCCCTCCCTCGTTCGTTTTCTGATGATTTAACATCCACCCCCACTTTCATAGCCCACTCCTACTAAAGCCGTGCTATTGCCTTGGCAGCGCTTAGCTTGGCATGATTTGTAATGCAGGAGCAATTGCAAAGTTGGGGGACTGGTTTTGGTCATGTTTGATGTTATCAGAGGCAGGAACAAAGAGCTGGTTGATATGGAGGAGGGATGGGAACTGGGTGAGAGAGGGGTGGGCGTGTGTATGTCATTGAGTGTGTGATTGTGTGTGTGTGTGTGTGTGTGTTGTGTGTGTGTGTGTGTGTTATGTGAGAGTGTGTGTGTGTGAGTGTGTGTGTGTGTGTGTGTTGTGTGAGAGTGTGTGTGTGTGTGTGTGTGTGTGTGTGTGTGTGTGTGTGTGTGTGTGTGTGAGAGAGAGAGAGAGAGAGAGTGTGTGTGTGTGAGAGAGAGAGAGAGAGAGGGGGCAGTTCAGAGATGAGCTGTGGTGCTCAGCTGTCTGTGCTTTTGTGTCAGGGCTTCCTGTGCAGGTGGGCAAGCGGAGGAGAGCCAGCTCCTTCCCACCAACACAGACGGGCCATGCATTCAGCCATAATGGCTGCTTTTCAGCCCTCTTAGGGCAAGAGACAGAGAGAGAGAGAGAGAGAGAGAGACAGAGAGAGAGAGAGAGAGAGAGAGAGAGGGATGAGAAAAAAGGGTGGCAGAAAGAAATGACAGAGATGGGAATGTGGAGAAAATAAGATGGAGAATGTGTGGGAGAACAAGAGAAGAAAGGAAGAACAAAAAAGAAAGAAAGCATGAAAGAGAAAGAGAGAGAGAGAATGCATGGAGAGCATGATAGAGGGAGGGAGGGAGGGAGTGGGGGTTGAGAGGGAAAGGAGGATGGAGAAGGACACGGGATAAAGAGAGAAATAGGGGGAGGGTGGTAGAGCCTCTAAGAAGAAAGAGAGAAAAAAGCACAAACCTTGGGGAATAGTAACATGGAAACACCACTAGACTACTGAACAACGCATGCCAAGGCATACCAACCCAGAATAGCCCATAGCCTTTAATGGACTTTTAATATCACGAATGGAGCACAAAAAAACTCTACAGCATCTCCTGAGATACCTAAGTAGCAATTTCAAGGCAATAGATATGCAAAGGAAACTCTATGAAAGAATATATAATGCTTATTAAAGGGAGAATCATTATGCTTACCTGCTGAAGTAATTACCTCCCCAAACTCACTTCTCTGCCATTTTACAGCTGCAGTTTATAACGTGGGCTAATTACAGTGTGTGATTGGGGGAGTACGTGGAGGTTAGTGTGCTCCACGGTATCCTGAGAGGACCTGCTTGCTCTTGTTGACACACATCTCTGTTTTGGGTTGAAGTAATATGCTTTTACAGTTCCCTCTTGCCAAAAGGCATAAAACCCAAAAGTCTTTTTTTTAGTCGTGGAATAAAAAAACAAAACAAATACAAATGGCACAGGCTCTTCCCATATATTTTTATTCCTGGAGAAGTCGTTGTGGGCGTGCGGGGTAGTGGCACCAGGGGGGCAGTTAAGTTGCTCAACGAGCTGCATCACCGTAAGCAGAAGCCGTTTGAAGACAAATGGGAGGTTTCCTATTCCCTCACCGCACACCCTAGTCGTGTCCACCGCCCCCCCCCTCCCCCCCCAGAAAGCAGAGCAATGTCTGCTGCATTAAGAGATGGCAACAGATGCTGAGACGGCTTATCTAACGGTGTCATCCGTGGCGATGCAGGACTGAGAGTGGCTGCAGTGATTATGCATAATGGAAGGACCCTAGTGGGGAGTGCGACGTACAGGAGAAACGCCTCTTGATCGAGGACTCACACACGATGCTAACTCTAACGGCCCGCTAACGCCCCGGCTCCACATAATGTTTTTCTTTATTGTTGCCCGCGGCCACTCCTTCATCTGTTTTGTAGGGGTGGCTATGAGCTATGTCGTGGCTTTCGCATGGCGAGGGCCCGGGCGTGTTTTATTACTCGGAGGGGCTGACTGGCTGCAGCAGGTAGAAGTCAGATGGATGACTCCAGACCCAGAATGAACTGCAAGCTCCTCAGACGGCCATTATTCACCTGTTCATTTCTCCTTGAGGAGGAGAGGGAAAGCGCCAGTTGTGGGGATTTTTTTTTTCACTCTCCCTCTCCCTCTCTCAACCACCTGTCAATTCATCCATAACTGTCCACTGCCCCCGCATATGCACACTGCGTCAACTTCCAGCTACAACAGGGACTCACTGGGGTGCGCTAATCATTACCACGCCGTGCCATCACGCAAGAACTCGAGAAAGGAAATAATGACTTGTCCTTAGAGGTATATCCCATTCTCTTTCAACTCCTCTTGAAAAGAAACACCTATTCTTTTCTTTAAAAAATAAATAAATAAAAAATAAAAAATCTGACTGTTTTGTCAAGTGGAGGCTTTTGATGAAAGGACAGCAAGCTGCATGTTAGTGGGATGGAGGACAGCTCTCTGCCTTCCTCTCATGAGGAGGCCCAGACTGAATACTTGTGACGGCAGACATATGGCGCCAGAAGAAAAGAGAGAGCTGGAAAAAAAAAAAAATTTCTACTAAATCCCCCACTTTTTAATTATCTGTGTTGTCAATCGGAGCAGATAAATTCAAAAATGTACAGAGCCATTCACAGCTATTCACGGGCGCTTCATGCGGATGCTTTCAGAATCCGAAAAGAAATCAGCAAAAAAAGAAGAAAATAAATAAAAAATAACCATAAAATGACAAAAAATAATAATAAACTGGAGGACTCCATTTTGTGCCCAACACATTGATAAGTATTGACATGGAACTGAATAACTGACGTGTGGGAAATGGAACTATTCAACTACACAATCTCAGGCCTTGCTCCGGCATGCATGGTGCTTATACAACAATTACTACCCCTCTCCCTCTCTCTCTCCCTTCCTCTCTCTCTCCTTTCCTCTCTCTCTTGACAACCCGTGGCTTGAGTGTATAGCTGCTGTAGACGGGACTCCAATTCCCTCTCCCCCTCTGGGCTGTGATCTGATGTGACATTTACCTGTGGGCGCTGGCGACGCCCCGCAGCTAGGGCTGGCTGTTGTGATGCCTGCACATTAAAGTATGAAATATAAATGTTTGCCGCAGCATCAGCCATCAGCCAACTGGAGCTGGGGGAGAGAGAGAGCGAAAGACAGAGACAGACAGACAGGGAGAGAGAGAGAGAGAGAGAGAGAGAGAGAGAGAGGGAGATGTTCCTCTGGGCTCCATTTCAGAGTGCCTCAGAGGAGAGATATGACGGGGGTTTTGTAATTTTTCGAGGGTTAAGGATGGACTGTAACCTCACGGAGGAAGTATTGATGTGCATTTTCACTTCGTGGCCTTTTTCTGCGGTTTCAAAAAAAACAGGTTGCGCCTGTGTGTACTTTTAATGGGGTCACGCAGGGAGTCAGTATCAATATTGGAGGAGGATGAAGAATGCATTGTCACTGCGTCTGAGCTCTTCAGCCCTGATTTCAGACCATATGAATTAGTTGGGAAGCCGAGAGTGTGTTTGTGTGTGAGCTCGCATAGGCATGGAAGTATCCATTTGTGTCTGTGTGTGTACGTGTGTGTGTGTGTGTGTGTGTGTGTGTGTGTGTGTGTGTGTGTATCTCTGTGTGTGTGTGTGTCTCTGTGTGTGTGTGTGTGTGTGCGTGCACATGTGTGCACATGTGTATGTGTGTGTGTGTGTGTGTGCACGTGTCTGTGCTGATATGTGTAGGAGAAATACTTCGGAGTAGAGATAAGAAGCTGTGCTACTACAAGTCCTTTGACTCACAAAATGGTTTCCATTAAAAAAAGTGTGACGGCGTGAGATGAAATCCGGGCCTAATAATTCTGTGGGCGTTCGCATCACGTACAGAGCGAGTGGCTCGCCACATGTGCTGAGTATGTGTGGGCATCGAAAGCGCCACCCTAAGCATGTCGACTCGCTGTCCGTGTGTGACCGTAGTGCAAAAATACCAGAGGTGTGTGTGTATGTGGAGGACATGGTTCGCCAAAGCCATCCCATAATCCACTCCTGCACAGGACTTTAGTCAGATGAAAGTCCCGCGCAGACACTTTTCACATGCCACCGGCTTGAAGGTGTCATGTAAGGCAAATAGGATTAACAAAAACGATTAAGACCAATAATGAGCCTCCACGGCAGGGAGGGCGTCTCAAAGCACTCATTCACGCAAAATAAATAACAGCAAGAAATACATAAAAAAATATATACCCACACATCATCCCAGCTGTCACATTCATGCACACTAATGCCTTAGAATGGTGCCCCCCCCCCCCCAACCCCCAAATACATTTCTCACATGTGTAATACAGGTTGGCTCCACTGAAAGCTTACATGTGTGACAGTTGCAGCTGAGGGAAATCAACACTGCCTTCAAATCCATGTGTGGTGTGAAGAAGATTCATAACACATAATACTCTGCCGCCACCACCACTTCTGGTTTAATGACATGCAGGGGGTCTGACACAGAAAGCTGTGCCTGACTGATATGTTATGAGATTGAAGGGTGCAGTTAAGTGGCTGATCTTCAACGGCATGAGCCTGGTCTGAGTGGCAACGTGACGGCTTCCTATTAGCGCCATAAGCATTCATAAGCATGTGGCTTCCCCCACACTTAAAAGGAAAATGGCTTCTTCTTTGCCGCAATGCCTGAGAAGCTGATAAACTGGAGGTGGTGGTGGTGATGGTGGTAGGTGTGTGTGTGTGGGGGTGAGGGGGTGAATGAACTCCTTCACATTGCTCACTATCTCACCCATTCAGTGTCAACTAGCGCTAATGACAAGACAACAACCGCTACTTCTGCTAATCCTCCAATCAAAACGCAGGCAAGCGTCAACAAGCATTGGGGATCATGAGTCATGCTACTGAGGATTTCTCTGTCATGTACTGGCGGTTAGAAATAGAAGGAGAAGAGGGAGAGAAAAAAAAAACAGAAATTCATCCATTACAGCTCAGATCAATCTTGCCATAAAATCCACTGTGTTCTGCTCCGTGTAGAATTTTACAGTCATTCTGCACACCATAACACATGCTGCTAAAATGGAGGATACTCTCTTTCGCCAGACTAACAGGCTGCTCATACCTTTCTCTCTCTCTCTCTTTCCTCACTGCAATTTCTCCAGGGTCTTCTTATTCATTCTGCATTTTGCATTGAGATCAGTATCAATAACACAGTACTGGGCCCCGGCATTACCAAACACAGTGCTCACAGCATCATCCTAATAAAAGCGGGCCACCATTTACCATGCACATTTATGGCCTTCAATAACCTAGAAGTCTTCATAAAAATGAAAGCTGACATGTGCATGAGGAATCCTCCACACAGCCCTCCGTCTTTAATGTATGAGACGTTCCATTAAAAGGGGAGCACTTCCTCAGAAGCAGAGCTTTTAGGCTGATTAGTTACCGGAATAGAAAAAAAAGGAAGGAAAGAAAGGAAGAGAAAAAAAAAGAAACGACCTTCACCAGTACTGCCAGTAGTACCCCCCCTCCTGCTCCCTCCTCCATTGTACACTCTCACTCACTCACACACACCCACATCCACACCCCTACACACACACACACACACACACACACACACACACACACACACACACACACACACACACACACACACACACACACACACACACACACACACACATACACACACACACACACACACACACACACACACACACACACACACACACTCATACATCTCAACCTCTATCCACTTAATATTCTAGCAGTGTTACATGGTGCCATCTCTCCTTTTACATCATAATTATTATTAGGAGAGCAGGAGAAAAAGCCAAATCTGCATGTTCAATTAGACTACACCCCGTGCCAAACAGCAGAGGCCGGCTTATGCCCTTGCATCTGAACTTTCCCTCATCCCAAGAGGAGCCACTCATATTTTGAATATGGGAGAGCAATGGGCAGGAAATGAAGCCTATGCAAAAGGATTCACACCTCTGGACTCCTCTGCGTTTGCCATGAGTCAACTGCAGGATGGTATGTGAACACGTAGGTGTGCATGTGTGTGAAAGAGCGAGTGGAAGAGAGAGAGAAAAGGAGAGAGAAGCAAAGAGAGAGAGAGAGAGAGAGAGAGAGAGAGAGAGGGAGGGAGAGAGAGAGAGAGAGAGAGAGGGAGGGAGAATGAGAACATGGGAGTTAAGCAGACATGGCTAAAGGGAAAGAGAGTAAAAGCACTATGTGAAAGAACCTCATAGAGAGGCAGTGAGAACAAACAAGACAAGAGAAAACCGGCGGATACAGAGACGGAGAAAAAAGGAGAGAGAGAGAGAGAGAGAGAGCGGGGGAAGAGTGGGAGAGGGTGGCAGGCGCACTCATAATAGAAGGAGGGAGAGACAGATGACGGCCCTGAGATTTGATGATGGAGGAAGGCCGGGGACGTCTGTCTGTAATCCATCGCGCCGCAGGGGCCCTGGGCTCTTGCTGCAGAGCTTGGGGTGCTGGAGGGGTGATGGATGCAGCTCCGGGCTCGAAGCCCCCGGCATGCCCAGACGGGACGCCCACTGAGCGGGCGCCGCCAGGCAGGTGGGGGGGAGGGCATCGGGGGTGTGGAGGGGGAGTGGGCTGCCAAGGCATGGGGTGGAAGAAGAGGCAGGGCACATGCACACACACACACTCACACTCACACACACACACACACACACACACACACACACACACACACACACGCACACACACACGCACGCGCGCGCATACGGCGCTCATTATCAGTCATCAGCCAAAGCAGGCCTGCTCCAGGGAGACGCTGTGCTGGGCTCTGCCTGCGGTAGATGGCACCGGAGCCCTCCGCCCGATGGCACATGCTAAATGGCTTGTCTTGGCTGAATCACTCATACAGTAATGTTATTTGTCCTACTGCTGAAAAGATATGGTGGGTTTGCTACCTGACCAACATTGGAAAGTAAGCAAAGACAGAGCAGGGCATTCACAAATTTATGGGCTTACATTTACATCCCTGGACATATACAGTCGCATCAGTTGGAGCACAGGTCCATATCTATGCCCTCTGGGGACCTATTTCAACCCGCTATACAAATATTGTTGGGGAACTTTCCTGACTCCTTTATGGGAGTTAATGGTTGAAAAAAGGTAACATAACCCACTAATGTTCATGAGGCAAAGTCAAAACTGCGAGGCCCCAGAACTCCACATGTAGTGGGAAATTGGAAATGGCTCGCTGTCTATTAAACAAGTGGTAATACAACATAAATCCCATTCCTACTCAGTATTCTCTATGGAGTTTGCTGTCACTTTTTGGCAGCCCTCTTCAGGCATATCCTTTCTGTGATGACTCAAATCATTGCTTTGAAAAATGCTGGGGAGATGTCTGATTGATATTGGTAACACTTACAGAGAGAGCCCTTGCTGCAACAGAAAGCTTCCTACTTCAATTTTTTCAAGGATCTCTGTGGTTTACCCACTGCCTTTTTTATCTCATCAAACCAAGTAGGGCATACATTTCCATTCAGGGGAAAAAATATCAGCATCAGTAATATCCAATTTACGGAGAAGTGGCGAGCTGGTGTCTCTCTGGCGGTATAATAACATGCTACGTGGAGCATGGCATCATGGAGTATGAATAAAAAACGCATTTATGGTGCAAAATTCAATCCAAAAGCAGTCATCATTCATCTAAGGAAATCAAGGCAATTAGTAACACTTTCATGCAAATTGGAGGGGGCAAATGTGCAGAACTCCTTGTAATAAGAATCAAAGTGGAACCGCTTGA
>NW_027468657.1:30720197-30962901 GCF_046254945.1 Alosa pseudoharengus
CAGAGGGGGAGAGCGCAGAGCGGGAGGAGAAAGAGTGAAAGAGTGCTTTGATGCTTGTTACTGAGAGCATGAGGGAAGTGGTGTAAGGAGCAAGGCGAGAAACGGGGGAGGAGAAGAGGAAGAGGAGAAGAAGGGGAGAGAGAGAGGAGGAGGAGGAGGAGGAGGGGTGGCAATGATGACGCAATCAGAGAAGCACTGTTGGCCCATGGCCAAGGCCTCTCTCTCTTTCTTTTTTTTTCTCTGTCCCCTTCTCTACCCTTTTAGTCTTTCTCATCTCTCTCTCTCCGTCTCTCTCTCTCTCTGTCTCTCTCTCTCTCTCTCTCTTTCGTCCTCCTCCCCATCCCCTTGCCTCCCAGCTCTCCCTCTCTCTCTCCGCTGGTGCCAGCTAACAAGGCCGTCTGTGTGTCCACACCATCCAGCCAGGGGCCAGCTCGGCCAGTCCGTGGGGGTGGCGCGGAAAGAGGGGCCCCCACACAATCACAGCCTTGACAAGTCGCACAAAAAATCCCCCTCACACCCCTCTTCTCCCACATCTCCTCCTAAACAACAAAAGAGTGGCAACTTCCCCCTAAGCCATGGCTGGGCTCTAAATGGGAAAGGCTCTGGGGTGTGGGATGTGAAGGCGGAACAGAAAGAGAGGGAAAAGGAAAGAGAGGGAGAGAGAGGCTGCAAGAGAGGGAGATAGAGAAAGAGGAGGGCCACCCTCCACACACACATAAAGGCACATAAAGATCTAGTGTGCAGGGGACTGGCCATGAGCTGAGGACACCCCAGCGGTGCTTCATCCCTCTGAGGGAGTGGAGGAATGGGGGGGGGGGTTGGTCCTATTACCACAAGTGCCTCCACATCCTCCATTGCTAAGACCCACCCCTCTCCTCCATTCCACTCCACTCACTCAACAATTTAACATTCCACAAATGCGTAAAAATGAAAAAAAAAAAAAAAAAAAGGTTTGTTAAGAGAAAAAAGGGTATCAAGTGAGAGGAGGAGGAGGAGGAGGAGGAGGAGGAGAGAGTCTATGAATGAAGGTAAATGCTATTTGTGCTGCCGTGGTGTTCTGCTCATGGTTTCTGTTCATGGCTCAATACTCAATAACGCAGTGGAGGAGAGGGGTGTGAACACCAAGGATTCAGGAGGGGGGGGGGGCAGTTTGAACACTGGAGCCCATTGATGTGTTGAATTGTCTACGTTTCCGGTCAGGCCGGGGAAAGAGAAGGGAGCTGAGCCATAAATTTAGTAAACAAGCGTTGAAGCAGCGCTACAGGGAAAACATTCTGGCAAACAGACATTTCTCTCTAGAAAGAGACAAATTTCCTCCAAAGCATTTTGCATAGCTTGCAAGGCATGTCATTGCTATTTCGTTATTGGGCTACTTCCAAATTCACGCTTTTAATCAGTTTAGAATAGACCTTCTTTTAATAGGACAGAATGTTTGTATTCAAAAGAAAATGCTGATCACGGATCTTTAACTTACAGATTATTAAAAACCTGAAGGGGGGGCTGCAATAATATTGCTGATGACCATAACAAAATAAAAATACACAAAATAATAACATATCAAAATAAAAATATAATACAAATATTAACTACTCTGCCTGGTATACTAAGCAGGAACATATCCTGCAAGGTTTGCAATGTAGAAGCGAAGCTTTTTGACCATGGCTTGAACAAGTACATGAGAAGCTTTGACTAAACTACAGACTACATTCATTCATCACATTCACTTGCTGAGCACTGATAATCTGGCAGCCTCACAATTCCATTTCGGAAGATCGAAACGCTGAACCACGGGCGCTCAGCCTCCCACTGATACAGATTGCACATCACCGGGAGCCGCAGTTACAGCCCCCTCACAAAAATTTAGCTCTGACGGCCATAAATCTAATGCGTAAAAAAGCCCCTAACACAACATTCCCTGTCCTAAAAACCCTTCTACCCCCAGAAAACGGATCTGCGGCTGTAGGACAGGCGGCGGAGATGAAAGAAATAAATCACTGGTGTTGGGATGGACCAGCTGTTGGGTGGCCGGCCTGTGACAGGCAGGCTCTTAATCTGATTACATACACACCAACCAGCGCTCCAGCCCACCCCACTCACCACCGTCCCCGCCCCACCCACCCACCCACCCACCACCCCTCCACCCTCTCCCTCCACCCCTGGCAGAGGTGGTCCACACACAGCTCTGGGGACGCCTGGAGCAGCAGCAGTACGGAGGGGCAGTTTGCATACAATGGCCCCGTGACACAGAGAGCACCTCTCAATCAATCACACTCAGAGGAGAGGAGAGGAGAGGAGAGGAGAGGCGGGAAGGGAAGGGTAGAGGTGGAGGTGGACGCGTGGGGTGGGTGGATGAGTGAGCGGTGGAGACCTGGACATGGGGACCAGGGGGTGGGGGTGGGGGGGGGGCAGCGGGCACTCAGTGCCGGTGGCGGGCCCGGCTGGCGGGCGGGCTGCTTCTCGGAGACAGCGAAATGCTTTTACTCTAAGTGGAGGTTTGCATCACATTGCTCGGATAAGGAGGTAGCAAACACACACACACACACACACACAGAAAAAGAAAAAGAGAAAATCCTCTCGCTCGCGCATGCACATGGTGAGGAATAGGGAAAGAGGATGCCTCTTAGATCAGACGGGGCTTATCAAAGCAAATCAAGGGAGAGGAATCGTTTTGAAAGGTCGTAATTTAGAGAATCTTCAAAAGCCCGGTTCTTCTCGCTCTCAGGTGGGAGTGACTGTCTGGTTCCTTGCAGTAATGAGCTGTTCTTGAGGTACTTGGTATGTTACGAGTTTTCAGAAACATTGCAGCAGGGCCTTGGAGAATAACAGCTGGTCAAACTTACCTGCAACAATTTCCCGCTATTCAATTCTTTTTCCTTAGTCTTTTTCCACAGTATAAAGGTACCAGGAATGGAATTTGATAGATGTTTCTCAGTTTGTTTTAGGCATCAACATCCATCCGCAGGCTTCACGCTATGCCTGTGTGCCCAGCATCACCTCTGCACACTCCTGCTCTGCTGCTGCTGTTCTTCTGATGCCTCTGTACTGACAAGACTCTGCTTTAAATGGCATCACCTTAACCCTCGCTGTGATTTCTCGTTTCGCAGACTGCTGTTCTAATCACGTTAGGATCTGACCGCCCCCCCCCCCCCCCCCCTTCACAAACTGAATTAACCTCCCTTCAGTGACCTTCAGTACAGAGCCGTGACAGCTGGCTATTGAGCCCCGCACAACCACACACACCTCAGTACAGTGTGGGTGTAAACCGCATTGATCTTGTGCACTGCAGCTCTAATGACAAGGGGAGCCTCTTCGCAGCGCTGCAGTTGTGGGAACCCGGAGAGATACTCGCTGCAGGAACATCATCGGGGAGCGCCGGGCTACTCCGCCCAGCGGTCCCTCCTCCGTCCCCTCTGTCCCCCCCCCCCGGTGGGCCGAGCGGCAGGTGGACACCTCGGCTGTCGCCGGGAGCGGATAGGGGCTGCGTGTTGGCTGGGGGCTGCGGCTCACCTGCCTGCCTTCCGGCACGATGCCGGCGGTGTTTGAATGGGGGGAATGGAGTGACAGCGTGCGGCAGCGTGTGTGTGTATGTGTTGGGTGGGGGGAGGTGGGGGGGTCGGGGGGAGGTCCGGGTATTAATCACGGGGAGGAGTGCAGAGGGCTCTGCCGCCAGGGCCGGAGATGGATGGGGTGTGAGTGCAGTGATGTCACCCTGACGAATGGCTCGGCGATGTTGGCGGAGACTCGCACATCGCCTCTCATTTCAATTAGTTCCCAGCACCGCTGCAGAGGGTGGGGGGGCCTCCCCCTCCCTCCACCACCACAGGTTACACACACACACACACACACACACACACACACACGCACGCTTATACAAAAAACATTTATGCTCTGAAAGGAACACTTGGACATTCACATTCACAGAGAGAGCCATAAATGTCCATGCACACACACTCGCTCGCATTCATTGAGAAAGACATTTGCATACACCCACATCCACACCCTCAGAAGTGCAATAACAATTGCAGAAACACACACCAAAACCGCCCTCCGAGGCTCGAATCAAACACTCCCCTCTCGAAACCAAATTGACAGAAGCCTCTCCCCTTGGCAGGGTGCAGTGATCCATAGGAATTGCTCCTCAAATTAATCATTCCGTCTTATTGGCATAACAGTTTACGTTCCCCATCTCAAACCTCTCATTGCACTCTGCTGTCACCTGTCACGAGGGCCAGTCTCCCTCCACTAAGCACAGATGCCAGCTGAACTGAAAGGCACTTATATTCTCCCAGATGAATCCCAGACCATCCCCATCTCCCACTGTCTTTATGACCACTATGATGGAAGATATCAATCTGAGGCATTTTCTTTTTTTTTTTCTTTTTTTGCAAAACGCAGCTCTGCTATTGGGCAGTCTGGATCTGCCACGTATGCAAATGCTGCCAGCCTAACCCAATGCATGCTGGGGCACAGGAAGCCCAGGATGCTGAGCCTTATGTCGATGATGAGAGGCATCTCTTCCACCCTGATACCACTACAAACCCCAGCTAAGCATGGTTTACTTTCAAAACGCTTGTCTCAATGGACTGACCCTTTGCCTTCCCTCCATCCCATCCATACCCCTATCCTCTCTTTCTTTTTTTTTGGAGTGGATTGCTTGTAGAAGCGCATAGCGTATTTTAAGCACTCGACATAAAAGTGGCCTCCCCGAGCTAAACCCGGCAGAGGAGTTCAAGAGGCACCGCTTGTTCAGAGCAGGGGCTGAGCTGGGGATTTGATGGCTGCCTCGGAGGGTCTGAACCTCAGCTTAACACTCCTCTTGGATGTAACTCCCCAGGCCCCAACACCCCCCTCCCCACCCCACCCCATCCCCATGCTAAATCTGCCCTAATAATGTGCACCAAGTCAAAGAGCTCACCAAGCCCAAGCCAAGTAGCATAGCATAAGCAGCCATAATGATCATGTAAATGGAGCATACTTGGCATCTCCCTGGGGAGCTCTCCTCTCTGAGATATAGGGAGAGATAGCTGATGTTTAGCACTCATTAATGACCAACATTACTCAACCGTAGCCATGAATCTGACATTGGAGAAATGAGTTGCTGTCATAGCTAATTAAGTGAGAACTCCGTTGTTTTTGTAATTATGCCTGATGCTTGAGCTGGTGTGTTTATATGTAGGTTGGCATGTGTATGATAAGGTCAGGTGTGCACACGGACAAGATTGTTTGAAGCTGTTGACCTGTGTAGTTTGTGCCACCTACACTGCAGCTTTAAATTATTGTGTGGCACTACAGCAGAGTATAGAGGTAGAAGAACGCTGAATGAAACATGCAATAACATTGTTTTTGAAGTGATTATATAAATTGTACCAGAAAATAATAGAAAATACCTTCATTTCTAAAGTTTTTGCAGAAGGTTTCCAACCGGGTTATTATTTACTGTGCTTCACCACTGGAACAGTAAAAGCTAAATATACAGCAGGGCATGTTCCTGGTGATGTCTTATTGGGCTAAAACCCTGGGCATAAACACACAATAAAACTAGATGTACCGCAGAGCGGTACAAAATATGACCGCCGCCCAGTCCAGCAAAATAAATCACGCTGAAAGGCATACAGTATATGATTCTAACTGTCTCATTGTGTGCATGTCTGCATAATTACCATTTGCATGGTGGTTGTTGTGATCCTATTATTTCTTAAATAAAATAAAAAAATAGATTTGCACATATCTTCCTGTTTGTCTATTGATTATCCTGTATACAAAGAGTCAGGAGTAACCAGGCTTGGAGTCAGGCCTCCAGTCTGTGTCTGGTGTTTGAGTAGGGTCTGGCCCCAGTCATTATGTAATCAATGTGAAATGGAGGTGTAGTTGCCTAAATAATGGACTGCACAGGTCATGCCATTACCCTACCAGGATGATTACTATAATCACAAAGGACAACTTTTCATGAAATCTTTAACACAATTGCTGAATGATAAGAAAAGTTCAATCTATTCAACCAAAGTCATTAGTCTTTTCATCAAATCTGTCAGTGATTGGCTCGTGGGGGAATTCATGTGGGCAGTCTTTCAAAGTGGTCATAGTTCAGTTCTGTGACTGAAAAGAACCTTATTACTCAGTGGATGCACACGGGCTTTGGGGTTGCGTTTAGTTGTATAGTTTCACATTCAGAAAAACTAGAAAAGTCCTAAAACTTGAGATGTATACTTTTATTGCATATTAAGTGAATAAGTGGCATTCTTTTTAGGTAATTCCACATAAAATCTAATGGCAGCGAGATCCACTAGGGTTTACAAATCCACTAGCAGCTTTTTAGCAAAGACTTTGTTACATGTACTCTTTATGCTCTGACAAGTGCTCCATAGACAATAGTGCTACAGAATTGATCAGTATTTCTGAAGTCAAAAACGATCTTTCCCCTGCCGCACCCATGTCTTTTTTGGCGTGGCTGAATGAATGGATGTGTTTTTTCTCATAGATTTATAGACAGGAGGCTCTGCTGTAGTGCTTTGTTGTGTTTCTGGCTGCAGAGACATGCTCTTGTGATGCTGGGGAGCGTTTTGTCTGTAGCGTGTTGCCCCCCTCCCCCAGTCTTCCAATAATATTTCTCTTCATAAAACTCTCTCAAAGTCTCGTCAGGTTTTTGGGAACTCACATTTTCATCCATTCACGAAAAATTTAAGTCATGACATTTCTGCATTTTTTTCATGATTGATATTATATGACTCAAATTTAAGAATTCCTACAGTAGGTTCGGCTGCACAATCATACACATACTGCTGCTACAATCACAACGTGGATTTTTTAGGAATTTCCGTAGGAAAATAACATCACTTTTGACCACAACAATCAATCACAAAAACCCCTTGGAAGATCCTGGAGTGACTGAAATCATTTCCCAATAGCCCTACTGGCTGTCTTCAGAGAGGCATGCATCTTCTTTTAACAATAGCACTGAGAGGAGAAAAGTGGAGTCTTTAATAGCAGGATCGTTTGCCTGGTCTTATGCAACCCTCTGCGACTGTGACTGTGTCAAATCAAGACATAAACCATGAAATATTGCACAGCAATAGCAACACATTATGGAGATTGAGGAAGAGTTGCACACTAGTCCAATAAGACTGAACCCAAGCAAAGGATCATTCGGTTTCATTCTCAGAAACAGCAGGGGATATGGGAACCCCAATACTTTTATTGAGGAAACAGCTGAATATACAGAGGAGGTGATTCCTGTTTTCATCATTTAACTATGCCATTCCCTTTTAATGTGTTGATGTGAAAGAACTCTGTTCTCCTCACAAAAAGAGAGAGAGAGAGACAGATAGAGAGAGAGAAGAAGAAGAAGAAAAAAAAACGGTTAGATCTTTCTTTCTGTTTCATCTCGCGCTCCTGCGATTCCCAGGAGACGGCTGCGGGAGCTGGGCTGCTCTAGCTGGCGATGGGAGATTGTGCCAGCGTTCTGTTTGTTTGGCTTTACTCCCTCCACATCTCCCAGAAATCTGCCTGACAGCTCGGCAGCGTTGCCTTTCCCCCGCAGGAGTTTCCGTCAGATGGAATGTCACCGCGGCTTTTTGTTCCAGACTGCCCATTGGCTAGCCTGCCGCGTGGCACACCTGAGAGCCCTGGGCCAACCAGAGAGAATGGCCTCATGCAAAGTCAGGATTGAAAAACCATTTTTATACCCCCTCCCAGCTCCTGACCATGGCCCTGTTTCTCTCTCTCTTGTACTCTCTGATCCGTGGGTTTCATCGCAAGCATGAATGTTGTTTTTAGACTCTTAAAAGGGATTTTAGCCGCTAGTCCAAATGGTTTAACATAAGCAAATCCCTTTTTTCCCTGGATCTGAGGCCATGCTAATTTTGGTTTTACTCTGCAGTATTGTTGAGCCGTTATGGGTGTGGGCAGCAAATGCTCTTATCCAAGTGGACTTGCTCTTGTTTATTTTTTGCAAGTTGTGTGGTGATTGGGGAAATCTAAGGGGCTCTATGCTGAGCTGCTACTCAAAGTTGCGTTTCTGTGCCATGCCACGATTACTCATAAAAGTCTGATAATGAGCCTGGAGAGAGCCACCAACTGGTCCTCCCACTACCGAAGAATCCAATCATTTGCTCCTGTCACCACTGCTAAATTTAACTTGTCGTGTATGTGTCATCCTCTGTATAAGGACACTCTACCCATAGAAGCGCAAACGCAAGTAATATCCCCACTTCCCCTTCCACTTTTCCACAATAAATTAATAAAAGAAGTGGGGCTCTGCAGGTAATGCAATTAAATATGACAACTGTGGTTTTAAGTGTGTGCTGACATAGCCAAAAAAGACGGGGCGACGTGGTCGAGAGAAATTGTCACCAAGCACTCACATGACCCTTGAGTCCCCACGAGACTCCGTGGCACACTTCAGTGCGCTGACTGATGAGGTAGCGTGGCATTAAAAAACTTGCCACTCCAAGGGCATCATGCCTTTATTAAATGGCCACCGCTCCATTCAGGTTCACTGGGTTAGTCCGCCATTCAATTTGGCGCAATCCCCATCAAATCTCCTGATTTAATTCAGTGACCTCTGTCGAGGACCCTTTATTATCTGCCGGGCGAGATCTAGGGAATGGGTCGAATGATCTGCCTTTTAAACTGTCAATCCGGAAGTTCACGCTGTGTAGTTGTCGTCGAGATTGAGTGAGCCCAAATGAATGGGGGGATGTCATGAATGTAGAACTAGACAGGATCTCCCCTTCCACATCCAAATGAGCCTTTTAGACACAGAGCAGCTCACAGGCCTCGTAATTTGGTCCCAGTTTGTGAGAAAATGGTGGACTATTCTCAGATCCCTCTGAAGAGCTGTCAGCTCTCATCTCCTGGTAGGTTTTGGTGGTGTGGAGGTGCGAAGAAAAGATATTCGTTTCCTTTTTTTCCTTCCAAGTTACTTCCATCGCTTCACGTCGATATGTAGATGTCATCTCAACTTTCATTTCGCTTCCTCCTCTTCTTTTGCCCCCTTTTGAAGGTTGACTGCCTGACAGTTTTTGGGTTCCTCATGTCAAGCGAGCAGTCTGGATTGTTCACTGAAGGGAGCTCATTATCATGCCTGCTCAGTGTCTGGGCATGCAAAGACCTCAGACAGCGCTTGTGTTCTGACCTTGTGGATGTTTGGCTAGTGCACGCATTATGCCTCAACGGCAGCCAAACTCTTAATCTCCATCTACAGAGGCCCCAGGGAGCAGAGCTGGGACCGACTCTTGATTTGACCTATTTTCTGCCCGAAGAGCATCATCTACATAGCACACTGGTAAATGCTTCATGTCTGAGTGACTTCGGACAGGGGAGACAAATTTCAGTGGTACTACTGGAATAGTGTGCGTGTGCATGTTTTGGGGTAACCTTTCAATCAGCCACTAATTGAGGCTTGATAAACCACGTCAGAGACTTGTCAAGCAAACAAATCACTTAAAATAGTCGATTCAGAGCAGAGATGTGACTGTGAACTCTGTGGTTTCCACTGAAGGTCGCTTATCAACCCTTCCTCCCGAACCTGCCTCACAGACGGTCTTATCAGTATTCGTCTGCTGCCCATAGGCTTTCCACCGGAATCGCAGGTGTTTTTCACCTGGTAATTTCGGTCCTGAAACAGTTCTCCAAACCCTCTGCCTGGTTCTGAACAAGAGGCATGTTTTTTTCTTTCTGGTGCAGCCTGCCTGAATCCCATGTGCAGGTCTTATCTAAGAACTAGAGTATCTGCGTCTCATGCACCTCTGAAATGGAATGAGCCTCTGAGTGGCAGACGTCTCCACTAATTAAACCACGAGTAGAATTAGTCTCGCTTGTGAGCAGTTTCATAATTATAGACCATTCATTCATTATTTAATTTAATGAGGCAGTTCCCTTCTCAGATATACATTAGTCTAGAACGGGTGGGGATGTGCCTTGGCTAATTTGCGGGGTTGATGGTGAGGGTTACAGGCTTGTGTGAACACCTCTGGATATGACTGCACTGCAGTGGAGTAACCGACCCCCCCCCCCCCCCCCCCATCACACATATTGATTCCAGACACACGATTCCAGACTTTGTATTCTGTCCCAATGATCCCCCTCGCAGTCGGCTCACTATGAAATAGAACAAAGCCTTAATTTTGTTTTGGACTATAGCACTTTCCATTGAGAAATACTGTACATTCAATTAAATTATTACGTTCTCCACTTGTAAATGTACATTTCAACTACTGAAGGGAAGAGCTGTTTGTTTTTCTCTTAGTACCAATTGCCAAGAATATAACATTTTCATGCAGCTTTTCATGCAGCAGTAGACTACATCTCATAGTAAAAAAATAAAGGACCTGAAAAAAAAAAAACATTCTAGCTGTGAAGATTGACAGTGATTTATTAGAGAACGGTCAGTGCTGTCGAGTTGGATCTTTTGACCAACACCTTTAAAAGCATTTATCATCAATTTAAAATAACCTGTGCTGTAATTAGCTTCAATCAGAAGGCCCCAGGTGGGGCTCCACTCCATGCACAGTCAAATTCTGCTACGATGCTTTTAGCTTGTGTATGGCAGGCTCAATTTGTTTTCTTTACTCCCACAGAAATGCTTCTAAGCTGTTTATTTTGGTCGATTGTTAAAATCACTTCCATAATTTTGACCACAGCCATATTGTGAAGAAATGCAAATAGGGGTTTTGAATGAAAAATGCAAATTTTTTCCTGCTAAACTGAACAGTCAGCATTATCTAGAGCATAATCCTGTGTGAAAGATGGTTCTGTGGGAGCTGCATATACCAGGGTGCCAACAGTTTGAAATTAAAGCTTCAGCACTAACACTAGCAGGGAGATTATCAATACATATAGTTATGCATATTAGGAGTGTGGGGAAGAGAGGGTACAGTAAGAGACTTACAACTGTCTTATTATCTCCAAGTGTTCAGCATGACTGACAAATTCAAACCCTATCACAGCAGTTCAGCCAGGGATTGACCGTAAAACTAGGTTTTGTCTGGAATCTAACAGCAAAAATCGAGAGGAATCATCGACTCTCAAAAAGCGACAACGTTTAACACAGTCACCATGTTTGGCAAGCTGTACAATTGGAGTGATCACTGAGCCTGGCATCCATTTTGAATGTGCTATTTTTCATGCAGCCCACACTGATGCGAGGGGATGATGGTCTGAATATTTAGAGGCACTCAATGTGGTGGACCAGTGCCCCATGCAACTTTTACAGCACTTCGCTGTTTTACCGCCGCTGGCGTACGGCCGCCCCTAAGTAGGACAGTCCTTCCATCAGGTGAAAGAGAACAGGCCGAGCGGTAGACTCGCTCCACCCACCATTTTGCCGCCTTTTCTCGCTAAAAGACGTCTGAGAAATGGCTGTGCTCCAGTGACCCAGAAACTCATCTTTTTAATTGTTAGCGCTAGCCTCCGGAGAGCTCTTCTCAAATGGGGGCTCTTTTGTGTGCGAGCACAGAGAGAGAGAAAGAGAGAGAGAAGAGAAGCTCTCAGAGAGAGAGAGAGAGAGAGACGTCTCGTGGCCCCCGAGGAGGAAGATCCCCCTGCCTGCCTCCCAAATCCCCCCGGTGGGTAAGCCCTCTCTCACAGGGCTCCTCTCTCCCCTCCACATTGGTGGCCCTTTATCTGAGTGACTACACAGCGAGCCAAATGCCCTCCGACAGCACTATTTGTTTTCCTCTGGAAAGTGCAGAGAAGATCAGACCCGGGCACAATGGACTGCCTTCGCTATTGCAACCTTTCTCCCTCGTCCCCCTACACTCTCCTCCCCCCTCCCTCTTCCTCCTCTCCCTCCTTTTCTTTTCCACCGGCAATCTAATAACATCAGACTGCGATGCAGCAAGGTCGGTCACTGCCTAAGGTCACGCTCGAGTTTGCCGGGCCTGTAGCACTGGATGCGACCCTGGCAAGCCGACAAGCCGCTGAGGTGATGGCGAGAGAATTTTTATTTTTATTTTTTATCCTTACGCCGTTACCACGGCGAGAGAATTCATTACAGTAATTACATCTATGTGCTTTAGTAATCAGATACAGATGTATAATCGAACAGCGCTTAAGTATGCAGATCCTCCTCTGCTGTCTGTCTCTCCGTATGTGGACTGGCCCCCCCGATGACGGTGAAACATGGCACAGAAATGGGGCTTTAATTTGCATGAACGATGGCGTATTACAATGGGGAATTGTGGTGTTGAAGAGTGTTGGAGAAGGGGAAATCACCTGATTATTAATGTTGGCCCCACACTTCTGAGATTCCTTCTCGCGGAAGAAGAAAAAAAAAAGAAAAGGACAGCAGTGATGAAGTGATGAGACGCTGTGGAGCAGCACTATTTATATCCACTGAATTATCACTCCAGTCTACACTTTGACTGCGAGGTCGTTAACCAAGGTGTTCTCTCAAGCAGAAGAGCAGGAACAGAACGCCAGCGCATCCTCACGAGCCCCCCCTCTCATGCGCGTATCTGCCGCTGCGATTTCCAAACTCCTATATTTGCCAATTATTATCTACATGTTTCATATAGCAGTTTTTCCATGGCTGTGATGTGTCAGGGGCTAATTGTTAAAAATTGAGTTATCTGAGCCCGCATGCCCTTGTGTGGGGCCCTGAAGGACTACCAGCAATACAAATAGTCTGCCTGCTATATTGGAATTCTGCTGCAGTAGCCCTGACTTATCTGAGCCATAATATTGTTGTAATAATGGGAGCTCAGAGGCCATCAAATATCATGCCAGTTTGTTCAATTGATTCAGACAGTGCCCAAAAAGACATGCATTTGCAATTTCACCATTTGTAATCCAAACAGCATTCCGCTGTTCTATTTTTAATGATGAAAAATCCTGCAGGGCATTTCATATCCTCTGACTGCCATTCTATACTGAATATATGCTATGCCTCAGTGGGCTAAGGTTATCACAGATAAAATAACAACAAAAAAACATACATTAAAGAAACTCAAAATGTTGCACATGCATTAGCAAAGTATCATTATACTTGCAATGAGAGTACGTCACCATGTTGTCATTCTCCAAGACACAGATGAATTGCCATAACTAGTGATGTGGGGTGCACCAGAGTCCATCAAACAACGCCAGAGGATGTGGTTTTGTGGGTGGATTGCTGACACGGCAGGCAGAAGAATGAGGCTGAAATAGAGCCACTGGCATTGTGGCCGATAAATGGAAATGTCTATGATAAAGATGTAAGGGATGGAAGCAGAAGGGGGAGTGATGGGGGGGGGGGGGGCATGAATAATGCCAACAGAGACTCTGCAAAACTTTGACCCCCCCCCTTTCCATTTTTGATCACGTATTTCAGTGTGTGCGTTTGAAACAAAAGTCTCTTGTGCGAGTACCTTTGCACACGCTTCTTATCTCAGACTTACAGAGCTTTAGCCACGTTATTACCTTTCCAAACAGCTGGCCTTCCACAGAGGGAGCAGCATGTCTCAGAGCTTTTTAAATGTCATTCAGAATAAATTAAAAATGGCTGCATGTTCCTTTCAGTTTGCTTTCATCAAACCATCAGAAGGAACGTGTCAGTATTGCAGATGGTACAACCAACCTATTTTTCATCTCCTAGATAATCCAAACTTGCTCAGGAGACAACCAAGGTAAAACAAAATATGGGGAAAGAACAATAATTTTCCTAATTTCATGTCTCAATACAGTGAGAGAGCTAGAGACATATATCTTCTTTGACATGGTCGTGATGGAAGACCTGTATAATCTATATAGTCCAAATGACAGCTGCGCAGTGGGGTTAATGGAGAAGGTCATTACACCAGCATGTGGTCACCAGGAGGAAAGGACAAGTAGCATGCGGTCACGGATCACATGGCACTGCTCCAAGGCCCCCATCCCACACCTACACCCATGAATTAACATTTCAGAGAGGGAGGGGGGGGCTGGTGATGGTGGTGATGAGCTGAGGACTATGTTTGTTGTATTCAGATGCCTTTCATTGCTTGGTTTGGCTTGGGATTTCAGAAGAGAGCAGTTTATTATATTGTTGTGTGCAAGGTGACACCATCAGAAAAAGAAAGAAATGGATGAAATGAAGCTTCAAATTCCCCCCTCAAGTAGGGGGAGGTGTGAAGAGCTTTGTTGTCACTGTTGCTTGTCTATTACCTGAACAATCTGGCAAGAATTGCTATGAGGAGGGGAAGTCGCTTGTCGTGGTATAGTAGGTGGTGTATTGAAATGAAACTAATAGCCAGCCATACCAAAGGAAAATGCATTCTGACAGACAGTTCCTCTGAGAGAATGTCACGGAATACCTGCCGCAAACCTGGTCAAACAAAGCATTTAAGTCTATCGCCACGCTTTGTTGGTATTATTCATGAGGAAATTGCATTCTGCTGTGCGGTGGGCTCACCCCAATCCACCATGATATTTACAAAATTCCCCACCACGAGCAGCGACCGCCAACACAGTCTTCGGCGAAGTATTTCAAGATGTTTATTCTGTCTACATCCAACTGTTGCACTGTGGGCTGGAAAGTTGGTGGGGGGGGGGGGGGGGTGAATGAGGGAGCATGGGTTTGAGCACAGAAGATGGATGCCTTTCGCTAATTAACTCTGCAAATCGACGAGGCTTCCCAACAGAGTGCCACAGTCTCAGTGATCTACCACACCACGCACGTCAAGCTTGCATATGGTTTCTACAGCAGAGCTACAGCCTGCTGCTCTCCATGGGAGACGTCTATCCTGTACATCAAGTGCTGGGAAGGAATCTCACTTGTGCCCCTAATGACTAATTTCTGTTGTTCCTGAGCCCGTGGCTGCTCTTAATTCTAATAAATATCTAATGTCTCCTTCATAAATTCTACATCAGGGGTGACAAGGGAACCCCCTGGAGATGAGACCTCAGCTGCTCCTCAACACTCTGATTGGGAGAATTAGGACCAAAGGTCAAAGGTCAACCTCACCAGCCTTACAACCCCCCCCCCCCCGCCGTGTGTGTCTCTGTGTGAGTGTATGTGTTTGCAGTAGGGGTTGTTCCTGTTTTGTACCTTCGTGTTTTTGCATGCTTTGCAGTATGCCGGCTGATGTTTGTATGCCATGTTTTTTAGATGATTTATCGTGTTTGTTTGTTGTTATCTCCTTACGAGCCTCGTCCTTCTGGTGTCATTCGCTTAAGGTCGGTGTTGTGCGGCTCAAACGCAGGTTACAGCATTCCGCACGCCTGACTCCTCATGCACAGATTGCATGTTTTCCAGCAAGGCAGAGGCTACTCTCACCTCGCCATCTGAATAATTACACCACCTACTCTGAGCAGTTCTTCTTTGTTTTCAAGTCGCTCTCCCTCTGACTACCCCCCCTCCCTCTGACTACCCCCCCTTGCTCTCTCATTCTCTGTCTCTCTCTCTCTCTCTCTTTCTCTCTCTCTTGTTGAATCATGTGGCCGGATTAAACGAGTGGATCTCACGCCTACCTCCGCACTTGCGGCCCCCGTCACAACCTCCTCTCGCCAATCTCCCACTCCCACCCTCCTCATGTGAGACGGAGCGGCGTGGCGTGCAGCGCATCCCACACAGGCGAGAGGCTACTGACCTTGGCTCCTCCGCTAGGCTGGGGAGCATGATTAATCTCTCGACAAGACAAGTAGCGAGAGCCGGCCGCAGAAGCAATATAATTCACCTCAGATGGATCATTTTTGACCCCAAACACACCTGATGATGGACACAGCCTCTTCTCCCCCCTCCCACACGGACAGAGATGAGCTGCAGCGTCGCACCACAAGGGGGATGGGAGGGGGGGGGGGGGTCTGAATCATTTTACACTTTACACCAGACTGTTTCTTGGAGAGGAACACTGCATTTTGTTCGATACGGCTTTGTCTACCTGATTCTGCATTTGCCCCCCGGAGGGAAAAAAGAAATGCCTGTGTGTTTCTACACAACTGAAAAAAAGAGTCCTCAAGGACAAATGTGCTAAGGTAGAAAAAAAAAACTCGAGCTGGGGTTTTGAAACAGTAGTTTCACTCCCATTGAAATGCTACAGCGAATAAACACAAATATAAATAACGCAGACGCCATGAATCACCAGAGATCTCGCAAACTATAAACAAGAAGTTTGGGAGGCACAAGGAATAAAATTGAGCTTTAAAGGACCTTTAAAAATACAAATAATTGCCTCGGGCTTGGACCAATTTCTTGGGAGGGTCCCAAGCACAAAGACAATAATTCATAAAGCGCCCAATAAATGTGTAATTATTTAGAGAATTTACATTTAATTTGTTTTGGTCCCTGTGTCAAAACCAAGATCTACAATGCTCACGGTTCTAATCAGAGCAGTGTTATGTCTCTGTGGTTTATTTCCACTCGCCTGTATAAATTGCTGTGGATTTCTCTGGTATTTCTCATGTCCAAGACATCTCTGTGTGGTTTCTCCCTCTCTATCTTGTTCACTGGGATGGTTATTACTTTTGTCTCTCTTGTTTTATGTTCTTCCTTTCTAATCGGTCTTTGTTTTTCCTTTTTGTGCCCAGACTCTGAAGTGATTTCCCCACTATATGGATGGAAGAAAAGCCTTGCATCTGGCAATCAGAGAAATATAGTTGACCTATCCAACGCATGTTAAAAAATAACTCTTCTCATCCTCTCCATCTTTTGAAACTTAAACAGCCTGTGTTCAGCTTGACGACTGTAATTACTGTAGCCTACTGCAATGTGCTCACGTTGAGACACAATACACACACAGAAAACTCTCCCAAGACCGGCAAGTTTGCACACAGCAGTTTATTTGCAGTTATTTTTAAATATGCAGAAGCAGGTGTTCTGTCCCTCCCTGCGCTCTGAATCTGTACAAGCGTGCATTATGCATTTTGTCTCAGAGATTGTATGGTCTAGTCAATGAAATAAAACTCAGTGAGGAACAGTGTTATATCATAACAACGCATAAGGCAAATGACTGAATACTTGACATTTCAAGGAAGATAACACAGCAGTTTGATCTAGCTTCACAGTGCACACATAATTAATAGTGGTGTGAAATGCAATTATGCTATTCTTTTGAAAGTAGATGCAATTTAAGATGTTGTGCAGCTGATGAAGATTCTGAATGGCAATCAAACCTTTGAAATTTAAATGGGAAAAGGTTGAAGGTCACTGAGGAAATGAGACAAATTGTAAGCACAGCAAATATTATACTTCTACATGAAGCGTATGTACAGAATTTCTCAAAATGATGTGGTTTCTTTAATGGGGAGTGGGGATATTGTGTGGCTGTGATTGGACCTTATCTGAGAAGATCATGGTAATAGAATCATTATTGGCCTGAAATTTGATGTATAACTAAAACATTGAGAAGCTACATATTACGTTTTTTGCTGTAGAATGCGTTTTTGGGAAGCAAATAATGAGGAAGAAGCAGAACAAAAACAATAGGTGTCCAACAGCTTCTCTACTTGGACCCCTAGATACAAAAGATGAATAAAGCTTTTCTCAGTTGGTGCTCAAGAATCAACAAACAAAACATCTAGGTAGAGTAGGAAAACCAAAGGAAGACTCCTTCACAAGGAAATTGGAACGCTTTCAACCGCCACCTTTGGTTAAGCATGTTGCTTTACAGGCTGGGCCTCTGAAGTCCTTGACCCAGATGAAAGACGATTGTCAGGTGCTGCCTTTGATGTTTTTTTTTTGTAAACCATGCTCACAGCCTCGTGTTTCAAATCGAGGCGAACTGAGGTAATCATTGTTTTCATCTCAACACAGCCAGGAGCGCAATAAATCTTGATCTTTATCTTCCCCATAGCATCGTTCCTGAGGTATTAAGAATATTCAGGCTCCTATGATTTATAACACCCTCCCCAAGTGCCAGAATTTGATATTGTATTATAAAGTATTTAACATAATAAATGAACATTACAAATACATTGCATAGTTCCAGCTGGATGGAATAGCAGCACTCTGCACTAAATGGTGCTCTACACTAAACACATGCCTGAGGGACCTACAGTAATGCTTTATAAGAGCATTATAAATGCAGCCTTGATCAACCAAACCATGTTACCGGTTTCAGAGATATAATCACAGATAAGTTTGTTTTTTAAATAGGTCACTATTGTGCATGCTGTGCTGTATCCATGTGTTATCATAGGTTACTTGTTGTAAGCCCCATTGTACTGTACATTATCTTACAGTAATTTTTTATTGCCCATCATTTTATTATTTATTCGCTGTAATGCCTATCTCAGAGGTGAGTGATTGATAGTCTGATATATGACAAGTCCGTTTCCACTGTTTGATACACACTTAAATCATTCCCTAGAGGCATGATCTCCTGTAACTCATGTGTTGCTAGGCGAGGAGAGCACTCATGATAATCGAGGTTTTATATCATCAGTTCTCTTTAAAGCCTGTAAACGGCATGTGGCGAGCTGTGGTCCATCGCATGTGCAAATCCAGTGAAACCGATAAGACATTTCAAATGAGATTTACAGGGTTTACAGCCTTCTAACACAACACTGCCATTCATCACTCCAACGGGCAAAATACTGAAACAAACCCTGAGCCATGTTGCACCTTGTGCGCTTTGTATTGGATGAATGAATGTTTGCCTTGTATTGTTTGCTGTATTGTTTTTAGCCTGTGTTGTCGACTATAACATGCTACTGCATGTCTAACTCCTTCTTGAAGATTCGGTGAATTTGATAATCATGACATTTCATTGCCATCGGAGTGCATAATCAGCTGTTTAACATGTTTTTAATTGTGCCCTTCGTTTGATTCTGCAAATTTATCGGAGAACGTGACAGACTTTCCCCCAATGGCGTCAGCTAACAGCCCCTCCGCCCTCACAAATAGGAGCCTGCAGCACAGAGAAAAAAAAAAAAACTCCCCCATCAGGCTTGTTAGCAAGTTATCGCTTATTAAAAGCTTTAGCTGATTGTCCATCACCCAAAACGCTGTTTTATGCCAGTGTACCAGTGTTGTGCCGCATCTACGCAAACATTGATATCGCTGAGCAAATGACATTGGCGTAATGGAGAGCGTGCAGCCCTGAATGGGTAAACTCCTGGATCTGATTTGCGGTGCGTCTGTGCCAGGCGAGTCACAGTGGAGCGGCGCATGAACACCATTACTTCAATCCCTCACTCTTTGACATTAATAGGATGAATAAATGTTTTTGTTCTCGACTTAATTTGGGGGAATTCATCCAAACGCCAATGAAAACGAGTAAATCTTGCGCCTTTGTGTCCCACATGGATGTGGCAGGCAGGCAAGGCAAGGCAAGGCAAGGCAAGCAGGCAGGCGGAATACTGCTAATTTATTTCCCTTTCACACCGGCTCCTGCGTCTGCGTGTGTGTGTGTGTGTGTGTGTGTCTGTGAGTGTATGTGTTTGTGTGTGTGTGTGTGTGTGTGTGTGTGTGTGTGTGTGAGAGAGAGAGAGAGTGTGCCGGAGCTCTGGAGCAGAGCGTAGTCGCTTTTCAGGGCTCCTCGCGGAGGTACTTGGCTGGAGTGCGTGGGGCACTTTCAGGCCTCCACTCTCCAGAACCAGCCCAGCAATTTGAGCTGGACTGAGGAGCCGGAGAGAGTGCGGTCTGGAGGTGAGCATGTGCACGCTGTCTGCAGCAAGCAAGCGAGCGAGAGCCAATCAAGAGGCACAGGCAGGATCTTGCTCCTCATCTAACCTGGCAAATGATGCACAAAGGAGATGGAGATTGTGTGCTGCTCATAACCAAGGGAGATGCCTTGCTAAAGCTGTTTAAGTATGATTGGGAGATCTCCAACCCAGCGTGTGAGCGTGCACAAACACACACACACACACACACACAGACACACACACACACACACACACACACACACACACACACACACACACCACACACACATACACACACGCATGCACAAACACACACAGGCAAAATCCTCGCAGGCAGAAATTTCATCAGCCTTTATACTGCCCCAACCTCTCTTCTCATGGATGCACACATGCCATGTGTGAAGATCTTGTAGGCTTAGCTGCACTATTGACGGAATTCTGTCTGATTACTGGCTGGAGACGTACCTACATTATGCTCAAATCCTTTCCTCATGCTCCAGAGAGCTCCACTCTCATTTGATTTCAGACCCCAGCATTCTGTACGGGGGAGCAAGACCCTGCAGTGGCTACAAAAGGGTCCATTCAGTTACAGTCCATTGCGGTGTATTACATGTGACAAGCGTAGCTGGATAACTCATTTATAAATGTGTGGACGCTGAACTGTGCCACACCCGGCCAACTGCTGCATGTCACCACAGCTACTGTATGTCACTGGACCGGGCCAGTCCCTGGGTGACCAGACTAGCACTTGGCGGTAATGGAAGTCTCACCTTGAATTTTGGCAAGAGAGGCAGCTTTTGTTAATTTTTAATGCGTTTGGAAACAGTAATTAAGTCTTCCCCATAGGACCAGGAAATTGACATGCTCTGGAGAGCCAGTGAGTAATTATATTTGTAAAGAGCAGTGATACAAGATACTCCCCTCTGACTGGGACTCATTACACATCATTAAAGAGACACTGCAACCCCAGTCCAGCTCTCCTTGGTTTGACTCACTCACTCACTCACTAACTAACACACACACAGACACACACACAGACACGCACACACACACACACACACACACACACACACACACACACACACACACACACACACACACACACAAACACACAGACACACAGCAATCGATGGGCTGCTAGCAAACGAGATTGGCCTTTTGTAAACAAACTAGGCTCCTCAGGTCTTGGCCCTAACAGCTCAAGCATTACCCGGGGAAGCCTATCTCATCAGGCCTGAGCCCGTGGCCACCTCCCATCTGCAGGAGATGCTCTCATCTGTGGCAGGATCGCACCGGAGTCCCTGGCTTTGGTAATTACTGACTCCACCTGTAATGAATTCTCATTCATCTAAATAGAGATGGTTCTGGATGTGAAACTTTCCAAATAGGGCCCCAGGAGAATGAGGGCCCCACACTTTGAAGCCATAATTATGGTCCCTTATAGGCGAGAAAAAGAGAGAGAGAGAAAGAGGTAACTGCTGCTGTAGGAGGACGAAATCCAGCTGTGAAACTCGCCGGACTACTTTAATTGGACCGACACGGTGGTCTAGAGCAACTGTATTTTTTTTTTTTCAAATTGTCATTTCATTTTCTTTCAAACTAATCTCACTCTTCTCACTTGTCTCTGCATTTTCATTAGAGCTATGTTACATAGCCTAACTATGCCCCGCAAAGGTTTTGCATAAATCCTTCACATTCATGAAGACCTTTGATTTACATGAAAGGCCAATGTGGCATCATTAGATCCAAGACGCTGTACATCCCCATGCTAACTCCACTCCACTCATATTTATCAAAAAATGTCCGTTGCTTTGATTCCCCAGGCCCGTGACTACACATTATTTTTAGGGTAACCAGAAGAAAAGGGTTTACTGGCTCTGTAAAATACCGTTTTTATTGTTTTTTGTTTAGTATTTGTATTAGTGTCAATGCTCAGCATCACAGATGACTTGTCTGTCTCCACGTCCTATTCATTATCTTGTCTAATTCTCTCAGCTTCCCTTATTCTCTCCTCATCCCTTTAAGCCCCCTAATTAAAAGACTGCCTATTTTCCCATTAATATTGTTGTACTTATTTATTTATATGTTTGACTTGAAATTATTTGTTCTGCTATGAATTTAAATTACATGTGCTGCAGCTGCCAACAGTCAAATGAAAGGAGTCCTGCAGTATCCTTCAGGGGATGAGGGGGGGGGGGAAAGTTTATAGTCTGTTCCCTCTGCTTCACACCCCTCCCAATCACGTATGCAAGGCATACACTTTAAAAGCCAAGCACTTAAAGAAGTGACAATATTTAGCTACAGTTTGTGCTGGAGCGGCTACATTTGAGGAAGCAAGCTGGAGAATGTATTCATTGGGAATACTGATTGAATTAGCTGAATTTAAATGCGCTCTTACCAATATAATTTTACAGTAAATGGTGAGGGTTTTTTGCTTAAATGACAGGCATCAGCACGGCATGGATGAGCAGTCATATTTGGCCTGTTTAATCTACTTTAGGCAATAATCCCTTCAGAGTTTTGTAACCAACTTGTAAATGAAGGATTATTGCAGTCTGGTGCATCTTCTCCATGGCAAAGGTTAACGTATACAATGTCACACTGTCACAATGGTTGCTAAATTCTGTTTGACTGGCCTCTAAAGAACCCATATGCATTTTCCAAGTGCACACACACACACACACACACACACACACACACACACACACACACACACACACGCACACACACACACCGTCAGTTTGGTGTGAATCATAACGTATAAATGATGCTGAAGTGTATTTCATAGGAGAATTTCCAGGGACTTTAAAATATTTGATGGGATCTAAAAATATCTTTGTCTTCAGGTTTAAATATATTCTTGGGCATAACTATGTATAAAAAGCTAATTACAAGATCTCTGCATCATTCTGTTTTGTACAAGATCTCAGTGTTATTCTGCTTTCAATTTCAAGTTCAATCCCTAAAAAGTTTTGACTAAAGTACTTTACCATTTTAAAATGTACGATTCTTGAAGGGAAAAGTGGACAGGGGCCTATTTATGTCTCTCTGTTGGAGCTGAAAATATGACCCTTAGTTTCCATGGCATTGGGAGAGCTAACATTCGGTATGAGGCAATCAGCACCAACATTTTTTCCTTCCATGGGCCATATCCCCCTCTTTGCTGTTTGCAGCATTCTTCTAACTATAGCCCTATTAGAGCCACCTAGCCTTTGTTCTCCGAAGACGAGTGGAGAGCGCACAGATAGCTGTCTTTCAACAGCACACTGAAAATGTTCACCTCCCAATTGCTTGGCATTTGGATCCCACAATCAGGTGTGAAAGTAGGAGATGACTCACTGATGGAAATGTTTTGGCTAAATTCAGACATACTAAACAACCTCAGCAAGCATGAATAATATCATGTCTGTACCAGAGCACCTATAATGATTGATTTGTTGTATGGACCATAATGTACAATCATGCCATTAAAGACACAAGCCACATAAACACCATTCCTTTTCTGCTTATATCTTCGGGACCTGGGCTCCATACAGTGATCCACAAATCTATTCTTTGTCAATAAGGATTGCTTAAATAAACTGAACTGAAATAAACTAAAACAACATCAGAATGCTAGTTATCAGGAAAAACTCTTCTAGGAAAAGTGTACATTCACATAGGACAGACTGCTGCCTGTAAGAAAGTATTAAGGTAGTGATCCGGTGTGTGCTGTACGGCTGGGATAACAGTACTCTTCCTCTTCCTCCTACTGCTGCAACCTGCTCCCTGGATAATCTGATTTCTCTTTTCGTCTGTCTTCCCCTCCAACTGATATCAAACCCTTACACTCTCCCACTGCAAACGAAACCCCCGTTGTGCAGGGATAACTGATTTCTGAGAGTTTTTCCTTTAGTAGGCCTCTTTTCTTGCTAGAGGCAGTCATGGCAACCCGTAAATTGACTGTCCTTTCTAAGTATTGACAGTGTGGAACTCATGACTCGAACATTCCCATATTCATTTCACATAAAGGAAGTCATTCTAAAGTCATGCATGAAAAGCACAGAAATCTACAGTAAAAGACACATTATGTACAGACTTACCCAGTACTCCGACTCGGAAGTTGAGCGTGATCACAATGACGTTCCCATAGCTGGCCAGCACACTGCCGTCAATCATGTTCCCAGTCCCCTCCATGTACGAGCCTCCGTGGATGTACACCATGACGGGCTTGGCACCTTGGTCTCGAATGTCTGCAAGAGTGGCCACCGTTAAACTTTCACTTGCCTTCAGGCCGTTACAGTAAGGAGCAAAAAAACAAAACCAAAAACACACACACACACACACACACACACACAGTGCAGAGCGGTCGGGTTCGACGGGAAAGCCCTCCCCAGATACCAGCTAATGTGCCATCAGTGTTTTCGGATGAGCACAGTCATTTGTCTTTTATTGCTAACTGCATGAGAAAACAAATAGATGCTAACTGATGAGGTGGCGCAAGAGGTCAGGCACCTAATTGGTCATTTGGGCTCATTTTCAGAGTCAGCTTGGCTCTGTCTGCCGACTGCTGGAATGAAATGACGGCCATTTTGATGAGGATTCTGCAGCTGTGCTTTTTGAAGTAACTATACTTCTAGTGGGAGGGGAGTAAGCATGTCCTGTAATAAATAATAATTTTATGCTTTTTGAAAGATAAGAATCTAACTGTCCAGGTTATTTTATGGGAGGATGGAAAATTGGTCCCTTTATGGTTTTTTGTTATCTTTAGAGAATCTTTAGAGTTCATAATCAGAGACGCTCTAGAGTCATTCTTCACCCTGAGGTAACAGTTTAGTCAGATCAAAATGGGAAACCAAAAGGAACAAGAGCCTGTTGGAGATTACTGGCAGAATTACTGGCTTGGTAAAATGGAGAGACAAGAAAGTCTCTCTCCTCCTCTTGCTCTCTCCTTCATTCTCCTTCACTCCTTTGCTTGGTCTCTCTCTCTCTCATTCTCTCTCTGTCTCTCTCACTCCCAGTATGGCAGCTGTTTTGCTCAGCCTTGAGAGCTAAGAGAAAGCCACTGGGCTCTGATTCAAAAGCCCTATATTGTATTCAGGTTGCCATGGATACGGCAGACCAAAAATTCAAAATCCTCAAGAACAGCTAATCACAAACAACACCCAGGCTGGTGAATCTGCCCGAGTCTGTGCACTGTGCATTTTCACTCGCACACACCCCCATTAGCATGTGAACAGTCAAAGCAAATTACTTTGTGAGCCTTTCATGAAAGCAGTGGTGCTTTGTACGGCTATATGGGGTTGTTATTTCCCCTTTTTTCTCTTCTCTCTACCCCCCAGCCCCAAAACACCCATTCATGATTCAACAACATATTCAATCTCCCATTTCAGAGACGGAATAAGCAGCCGCCCTGTTTTCGGCTTGAATATCGACAAACACATCGTAAATACATCTTGTTGCACGTCTGGTATCTGGGGGCGCAATCAATATATGTGATTTAAAAAAACTGACAATTATCTGTTTACACTTATCTCACACAAGAGAGGAAATGTATGAAGTGAAACTTGGATGAAGAGAGAAAATGAACATTTTTTTGTCCTGTTCTGGTGAACCATGAGACATCAGAACAAATGGATACAAGGAAAGAGACAAAGAAAATGAGGAAAGCAAACAACCAAAATGAACGGAGGAGAGGAGAAACAAGAACAGAGATTAGTCATGTCAACGTTATTAGTCGCCTCTTTTGTCAATTCACATCATGTTACTATGGTGATGTTTGCTGCCCATCTGTGGGCTATCTTGTGGTACATGTTCTTCCTCTAAGTGGCAGGCCAAGCTGGACTACCTGATCAGTTCATTAACTTGAAGGAGCAGATCATTTATATTCATGTTGTGACTTACACCTCAAAAGGCCTGAGAGCTGTCTCAGGTCTATGAGGACCAGCACAATAAAGAACACAAGAGAAATCCACAGCATTTTTTGACAGAATTCCAAATAAAGGACACGCTGAGAGAGGAGGGGGAAAGAAGAGAGAGGTTTGATTAAAATTCATTTGGAAACATTTACATTTTCATGAACACTTTTTTTTCACTAAAAAAAGCAACAAAAAAAAACAAAGTAAAAAAACAAGGAGAAGGCGCAAAATGTGGCCACATTTTTCAAGAGAGGATGTGAGTTTAAAGGATGCATATGGCAATGTCAGGCTCACGGATGCACACTGATGGTTGACATGCGGACAATGTTGTGTCATTAATGAGGACGGATGACTCACAAAGACACACACACACACATACCGATGCTCACTGTCCCATTCACACAAGTTCTCCACTCCCTGTTCGTTTGATTTTTACCCCTTAGATCAGCTCAGCCCTCCTCCCTCTCCAGCACTTGACGAGGTAAAATTATATTTACTGTGTCTGTGCATGAACCAGCATACAATAACAACAGCACACAGGGCATCCACAGCATCACATGTAATGTACAGAGTGATATGGAGCCCTCGAGTACCCTGCGAGCACAAGTCATCACAATCTACAGATTGCGAGTCGTCTTCTGACTGGAGTGTCGCTTTGTGGAACAACTCGGAGATGATGCCAGTGCTGAGCGGTGCCAGTTAAGCTCTGTAGGAGGGCACATCAGCCTCTGCACAAAGCACTCATAAATCTTTTTAGAAGGCACTTTTGCATTGTGCCAGGCCCATCACTCCAGAGAATTTTCCAGAACAGGGGGGGGAGAGACAGACAAAGAGGGTGAGCGAGAGAGAGAGAAAGAGGGAGAGAGAAAGAGAGAGAGAGAAAGAGAGAGAGAAAGAGAGAGTAAGAGGGAGAGAGAGCGATCTCTGTTTATAGCTCTAAGTGCTATAAACAATCAGTCTGTTGTAAAAAACCCTGCAACTTGTCATGCAGCATCTTCACAGGAGCAAAGGCTCATGGGGCTGACAGATGTGCACTGCCACTGTCTGCATGTGGTCTCCATCCAAGTCTCTATCTTTGATTATGTGCTTTGTCCTGCAACGCTTTGAACCTCATTAACACACAGCAAACTCACTGGACAACCCTAGGAAGCTCTCCAAAACAGAGAACCTAATTACAAGAACACAGAGACAAAGGAGGACATGAGCAAAATGCTCAATCTGCATGTATTACTTAGTGGAGTCCTTGTTTCAGCAACATCTCACTTCTATTGTTTGGCTTGGTGGTCACGCTGATAGCTGCTGATTAGGACACTGTCATGTCACTGTTTTTCACATTTGAGTTAAAACATCAACAAAATGGCCCCAACGTTGGGACACCGTTACTGTGTGATGCTTGACACGGCTTTGATGCTCTGTGTTCTGGGTCTCAATCCAAACGCAGATGGGGAGGGTGACCTTTGAAGGGGGTGACTTTGTCAACCCCGAACGCTGTGTTTGTGCATTAAATATGATTCTGATCGGAGAGCTGGCATGTGGTTTGATGTGTTCTTTGAAGCCAAGCTCCTGGCAGAGAGAAGAGGGAGGGAGTGAGAGAGAGTGAGAGAAAGAGAGAGGGAGGGAGAGAGAGAGAGGGAGAGAGAGAGAGGCACAGAGGACCACAGTCCCTCCCGTCCACCTCACAGCTCCCATTGCTCACAGCCATGCAAATCCCACATCACACGCCATGCGTCCTCCATCTGTGACACCTACACCGTCCAGCAAAGAGCAGCGCTGCAGTTCAAAGCTGCAGAAAGCGGGCTGTCTCTGTCCATTGTGGACGCCATGTCTCCTTCAAAGCAGGAGTATTTTGGGATATCTCAAGTAGAGAGGAGAAATATAGAGAAAATATCAAATATCAAACCAACATTCCTTCTCTACAGTCATCCTCTTCCTTCACTGAGTCTGTGATTGCATGAGAAAGAAAGATAGAAAGAAAGAAAGAAAGAAAGAAAGAAAGACACTCAGAAATCTTCATCTGCGGTGAGGAGAGGAGGATAACACTCCAAATATGGCTGAAGGCAGTGGCTCCCGCTCTAGCCACATCAGAGAGAAAGCTCGAGAGAGCCACACGGGGCATATGTGAATCACCGCCATCATAAATTCCAAACCTCAGGCTTCCTGGAGCAACAATCTGCACCGGGTTGAAATCCAGGGGCAGGCTCAGTGGAATTAATTCTAACACCCAAGCAGGTGGAGCTGGGATGCCTGGCACCAATTGTGGCAGGGTTTGAGGAAAAGTGTCTGACTCTGTGTGTGTGTGCGCGCGTGTGTGTGTGTGTGTACTCCTCATGGCCTGGCGTGCCAAGCTACTGCCATGCAGATCCATTGCTCAGCTGCGGGAGAGGGCACGGCACCAGACAACCAGGAGAAGGTGTCTGTCTCTCCCTGAGCTCGGCGTAATATATTAAAAAAAAAATGTATTCCTGACATTCCACCTTTGGAGATTTAGTGCTGAGAAGTCCCTAAATACACCCAGATTGTGACAGGATAAAACAATGGATCTTGGCCCTAACTCAATTCTGGGAGGGCTCCGCAGCACCGCGCCGGAGCTTTCTGCACTCGGGAGAGGAGGCTGAGCGGTCGGGAAGCCCCTCCGAGGCTCTAACTGGATGAGGGGCCGGCGGAAATACAATTCGGCCCACAGAAATTAGCCAAAGATGGACCGCCGACCGTGACAAGATGACAACATTTCGCTAAGTAGATTTTGGAGAGGACGAACAAACATCACAAGCCCAGACTGACTGAGGGCTTTGGCACAATGATGGGGAGAAAAGAATGAAGTCTGCAGACATCATTGAGATGGAAACGAAAAACAGGAATAGTGGGGGGGGGGGGGGGGGGGGGCGGGTAAGAAAGGGCTATGTAAATAGGCTTCCTTGAATATATTCACAGTGAAAATTCACGCTCGCATGGAGCAATCGGCAGTGAAGAGGCAGGAGGGTATTATTCACAGTGGCAGGGCGGTGGAGCTTGTGCTTGCAGCAGCAGCAGCCTCGGCTCGGGGACGGGGAGGGTGGGATGGGGGATTTCCGTTTTGTGAGGTGAACAAGTGCCACAGCGCTACAGTGTGCTGTGTCTACCTGGCTCCCACAATGCTTTGTGACAGCTCTGCTGAACGCTGTATGTGGAGCTCTTCTCCACTACCTCTGGTTATGAGCCCGGATCTCCACACACAAACAAACCAGATGAAATGCAGCTAAATTGGTTACCGCCAATTCCCTTCAGAAATTGCATGTATAAAATCACTTATTCCTTATGTAATTTGATTTTGAATTTGAAAAGTGATTAGATTCCAAATCATTATTTGCATAGAGAAAATAGGTGGTAATTGCCTGTGCAGGTGCAGGCGTGTGTTTCCTTGTTTTGGTGGCGCGTTGCAGATTGCATTTTCTGCCTCCCTGCTTCGTTACAGAGGTTGCTCTCTCTCTCTCTCTCTCTCTCTCTCACTGTGTCGATCCCGTGGTTACATGTTACACCACAGACTGGCTCCTACCCATGCTGTCCGTAAATCCAGGGCAGTTGGCTTCCTCCAGCCTCGCGCGCTGCAAACGGGGACGCGTCTGCTAACTAACGTCTCCGGCCGGAGCCACTCATCTCGGCAGTAACCCGCTCCTGTGGGCGCGTGCGTGCGTGCCACATCCTTGGCAGCGAGGCATCTGGCGAGACCCGCAACCCATTTGGCAGCCTCGCCAGGCCCGGAGATGATTCTGCACTGAGAGCCTCCGCCGGCGATGCTCGTTTGCACGCGGCTGTGGCGATGCCCTTTTTTTTTTTTTTTTTTTTTATATATATTTCCCTCGTTTTTTTCTTTGCCTCCCTGTCGGGTAAAGCAAAGGTAACGCAGTGGCCTGCGGGCAATCCGTCCCTTTCCCAGGATGCTCGCTGGCCCTGAGCTGCAGCTCAGACGAGCACAGAGCATGGACAGTCTCAGGTATGGCCTCGCGTCATCTCCGATAGAATGCGAAGAGCCTGTTGCTAAAGCAGCGGGGGTACCTCGGCTGTCACCCCTCACTGAGCTGCTCGATACTGAATTGCCTTGCATTTGCCCAGCATCATGGCACTGCACACACTACTGTTTTCTCATCAGGCATACACCACTGCACTTAACCGAGCCCCATGCTCTGACAGAAATCCCACTCTTGGCCAAAACCTGTTCGTAGCTTGTTCTGGAGATATTAAAAGTCAGCATTTGACGGTTTGAGCAAATTGCCTGGCTACCAGGAGAGATGCGGCTTCTACGAGGGTAGCGCTTGCCAAAAGGAGTATACAACACCCCGCGCCATTTACACAAAAATAGAGGGGGATGTGAGAACTCAAGTGGAGCTCACACCTTAATACCCTGGCAAGAATGAGCTTACCTAACAAAGCCTGTCCAACAGCACAACACCCGGCACATTAAAGCCCGCTCTGGCTCGGGTGTGGCTGACATCCGGCCTAGACTCAGCTGAGGCCAAGAGCACATGGCGTGACATTTCCCCACCTCATACGGTGTACCTCTCTCACCTGTCTGACCGACAGATGGGGTTAGCGAGATGGGATAGAACAACAATATCTGGAGTTTGATAGGAGAATCCAAGCTTAAGCTTCCCCCCTTGTAGAAGAAAAAAGGAGGCTTCCTCCATTCTAATCTCTGTAGATATCCACCCAGAGCTCGGAATATCCCAAGATAAATACTGAAAGTGAACAATGTTATTGCTGAGCGAAAGCTTCCTCCTCTTCTTCTTTTACTTTCACAAGCAGCTAATCCTCTCTGCACAACTCATGAGCCTCCCTCTCCTCATCTAAATCCATTCCATTCCCTGCCATGTTATGATATTCTGCAGTGAGCACATATTTGCCAATGATCATCACATGGAAGTAATTGCCGTAAGCTATTTGATGCATATTCCATACCCTCATCTATCATGGCAAATAGAACACGACACTGATTTTGTGAATCAAACGCATGTTTTTCTGTTAGTAGTATTAATCGTGCTCTTTACATTTTGTTGTATTAATTTACCCTCATATCCATTATGTTTTGCTCCAGATCAAATTAACATTGCCAAGGAGATGGTATTCTGGGATATCAGCTCAGCTGATGGTAATTTATTTTAAGTCCGTACAACAAACCACAACCACATTTTCTTCTTTCTTAATATCAAAGAAATAAAAAAATCAATATTGGTCTTGGTCATTCAAAATTGATATGTTAGCAAACATATTCCAGACACACTTACGTATGGAATGCCAAAAACCTTCAATTTCAAGACTAACTGCATGCTTTTTTCCTTTTCTAATAAGAATCCGAAGAAGATGATGAAAAGCAACCAGTCTTTTGCTTTTCCTCTGGTTTGACAAAAAAACAACTTCTGCTTCACCTCAGCTGAAATGCATCAACATGGTACAACTAGGAATGCAGATATTACAGCTCATATTGTGGTCAAACAGAAGGACCAGTTATCCATTCCTTACATTATTATCTATGAGAAAATATTATATAACCTACTGTATCTAGATCCATTATAAATATCAGCAGCATTTTCCTACAGAACATCTTAATCTTTCATTCAGGGATCTGTGGATCGCTGCCTACAAACACTGAACAACCAAGAGGCGGATTAGGAAGGTTAAGGCTTTGACCCCATTTAAACACACAGTATCTGGTCAGCGTTCTGATCTACAGCTGGTCGTCTGACACTGCGATGACATTACAAGCTAGTATGACCTCTGATCTCACTAGCCTTCTAAGACTGGGCAGTACTGTATTTACACAGATATTGTTGATGTTATGCTCTTGGTCTTCATTACATTCTCTGTTCCTTGACAGCAGTGTTCACAAAGGATTGTGGGGAGATTTATGATTACCAGCTAATCTGAGACTTGATTGAAATCCCCGCAATCTAATGAATGTTCTGTTGTTGACAGAAATAGAAACCGATCACTGCTGTTCCAAGGGGGATTAAGGCTGTCTAGGGTGACATTTAGCGTGCATCCAGTGAGGAGAAGCTGCTTCTGCCTTCCAAGTATGCAAGGGCAGCATCTTGGGAGGAAGATGTAAAAGCCATTACCTGACGATCTGACGATCTGATGAAAGGCACAAGACAAAGGGAAATTCATTTGCCTCCGAGATGTGCCTTTTTCTTGAAAGCAAGCATTTGCCACTAATCATTTACCATGACCCTCTTGAGCATGTTTAGACTCAGAGGATGATCCATCTCCACCATCACAGTAAACCTTCCCTCACAAGCTGCCATCCACTAACAAAAATGCAGTCTGTGTGAATCCACATCACCATTACAATCTGGGGAGTCTGCAGCACCACCTGAGCAACTCAGGCTTGGATGCCTCCACCTCCGAACTGAACAACGTGATCAAAAAGTTAAGCACACAGATTCAATGTCAAGGACAAAGATAACAACCAAACTAAAACTTTCCTTCCACTGTGGGGTGTGCGTGGGATTAACAGCGGATGGATGAAGGGAGGGCAGTAAAGGGGGCTGAAGATGGGGTGACATTTACATGCCAGTCTTAGGCCTTGTTAAAGCTGAAGGCCTCCCGTTCAATGGCAAATAAACAAAGGACAGTATCCATGCTCACTTGCCCTTGTTAGTGTGTGGTTGTCAAGGGAGCTGGGAGGGGAGAGAGATTTCTTGAGCCTGTGGCAGCCGGAAAGGAGAAATATTTCCAATTTCAAAACACTGTATAGTACAGCTGAGCATAATTTGGGACTCCCACTATCCTCAACACATACACACACAAAAAAAACACATTGTCAGCATTCATGCCCTTTTTTGGCATTTTAAGGCTTCAGTCACAGACCTCAAAAGGTCCTAGGTGACAAGTTTTGGCAGAATCATCTCGCACAGAGACAGCTGTCGCTCAAATCTGTTTGAGTATTCCCCACTATCATATCTGTCTAAGTGGATTAAGTGAGGTGTAACTGTTCCTGTTGCTTGTTGGATTTACGAGTATTACGTCTGTGAATACGGTCATCTCAAGGCTGATTGGCCATCGAATATCCACGACTATCCATCACTTTCACTTTACCATTTACCATACACAATCTGATGGATTATACTATCTGGAGTAATACATACATTCACATCCACATGGTGAACTTTTCCCACTTTGCAGTCTCCCACTTTGCTTTGCTTTGTTTTGCAGCCGCTACATCTCAAAGTTGCCACACAAACGTGGTTTTAAAAAGCAAGTTAAGGACAGCAAATAAAAACAACTATGGAAGTGAGTTCTTCCAGGCGATGGGCATGTTCACGTTTCCAGATCAAAGACGCCTGATACACATCACCCCTGCAGACAGTCACTCTCTTCCCCTCTATAGACGACCCCAACACAAGAGGGGATGTGTCCACAACATAATATTTGTAGGAAGGATAACCATCTCTGCATGCTACTGAAAGGTCACGCTCTCAAACAAAAATCAAGATAAAGCACAAGACAGCAACATTCTCAGGGACCAATCATTCTCCACAATCACACTCACAGCTCTGCCGAATGTCACTCAGTGGCTCAGGTTGGGGGGAGGTGGGAGGGGCATAAGGGAAATGGCTTGCATTCAGACTATCCAAAACAAGTCCATTGTAAAACAAGGGAGAACCAGGACAGGACATGCACATGTCTCTGACCACCACAGCAAATACCTTCGTCTTCATCACCGTCGTTATCAGACAAATCCTCTCCCTGTTTTTTCGAATGCGGCCCTAGTGGTGAACCAGTGGGAGAGAAAACAAGAAGAAGCACAAGAGAATTCAAAATAGCATGATGGTCAATACAGAGGCAGAGGAAGGAGGCTGCACACACTGCTGTAGAACAATTTGACTGACACAAGTATACTGACTCAAGGCATCATACAGTACATGTGTACATTTCACCCAATCCTAAATAAATAATAATACATCCACCCACAAAGTGATTGCATGATAAAAAAACATTCTGGTTTGGTTAAATAAATTCACCACAATCTGTGCATATCTGCTGCATTAATAATGCATAGAATGCTCAGTACTGTATGTATTCTACATATTATTCACTAAAATGTTGCTTTCAAATGTAAAATAAACAGATTATGCTCAAACTACTGTGCAGTACAAATCAATGCAATCACCAGGGGACGGAACTCTGCTGAAGCAATGAGAAAGAAAATAAGAACATCAACTGTAATCATCTACTGTGTCTACTGAAAGCTGATCATATTTGGCTTCTATGCAACACTGTTACATTGAAGTCTCTCAGTTTAGACAGTGGTAAAATTTGTCATCAACATTCAACAAATAAACACACTCCAAATATGGGGTTGAGGCAATAATGATTATTGTGCTCTCACAGACTTCAGCAGAGTATGTCTGGTCACACTGACTGTCTTTCAAACAAAGATGCCAAATAATTATACAGTTTATTGGCACATCTTCAGTTGAATTATGGCAGTCATTAACATTACAGTATATTACACTGACATCTAAGATCATATTTCACATTGAGCAATATACTGCCATAACACCCATTTAAATCTTCCCATGTCAAAAACCATTGAGTTTTGCTTGGCCTAATTATTTTACGCTAAATATCACAATCTAATTTTTGGAAAATGTAACCACTATTTATTTGATTGCAATGGATTATTCACTATTGTTGCTTCAGCTACGCAAATTTAACTTCAAAAAAAGACTAAATATATGCTCTGCCAAATTTCATCTTCGAAAGCTGACGGTAACTTTCACAGTCACCGAGACACCTCTAAAGGGGCTGGTGGGGAGAAGGGTCCCTCTGAGCTGTTGGAATGCTGTGGATGTGTGGTTCTGTCTGCCTTGACGCTGAGTGTTAGCACTCGTGACATGCCCTTATGAAATACTGCAGGTGGCAGGTGTGGCTCCCTCAGCTAAGATGCTGTCTGGTCTTGTTTCCTCTGCATTGTGGCTGGCTTGCATGTTGTCAGTTAATTTAATGGAAAATTGCAAACACACAATACTATGCCCGTCGCACTACGCAAGGGTCACGGATTGCTGTTGACTACAACCAATAAGAATTCACTTAACAAGGATAAAATCATTTCAGAGTTTGCTTTATATGTTAGCTGTAAAAGCCTTATTGTATTGTCTGTAAAAAAGGACCTTGGAACTTTGTCAAGTATGTTAGAAGTATTATTTAAAAATGTTCCAAGCTACTACTGTAAATACGTACCTCTCACTTTTCATATTCTATTTTTCCACTTGTTGGAGGCTTTCAATTTATTCAAGGACCATTTTGTTATAAACTATTTCTTTTACATTTATAGCTGCAGTAAAAAATCTGCCAGTTGGCAATCCTCAGTGTTTACTGTATGCCACGTAGCCTTCACAAGGCTGTGTGGATGTGTGTGATGGCGTCTGTGTCAGTGTGTGTGCATGTGTGTGTGATGGTGTCTGTTTGTCAGTGAGTGTCTGTGTGTGATGCTGCCTGTGTGTTTATCCATGTCTCTGTGTGTGTGTGTATGTGTGTATTTATGCCTGTGTGTGTGTGTGTGTGCTTGACTGGCAGAATTGCCGCAGCAAGAGTCAGTAGGGGGAAGAGTGGGGAGAGATCCATTTCACTGATCAGAGAGACAGATCGCCGAGGGACACAATGCCAGCCAGCAGCTCGTCCAAATACACTCTAATATTAACCTCCGAGTTTGGAGACCTCACGAAGGCACCATAGAGACTCGTAGATGCTGCCATGCTTTTCAAACCCCCACCTCCCCTCCCCATCTCCCCTGCACCTCCATGAAGCTCACAAACTGAATTTACAATGCGCTCGATACAACAGGATGACCTATGCGCCCAAGTAAAGAGCGCAGTGAATGTAAAGTGCATTCCGTTTTGGAGGAGATGGGGGGACAGAGAGAAAGAAAGAAAAGAGAGAGAGAGGGGGGAAGAGAGATGGGGGGGGAGTAGAGTGACAATAGATGGGCCTGCAGTTAAATATTGAAAAGGTCAAAGTGTGATGAGGGACTTATTGGCAAAATGTTGAGTCTTTCCAATCGAGAGGGCGATTCAGCCGAGCATCCTCAGGTGGCTCTTCCCCTGCTTGTCTATTTTCAGACTGTGTGATCCTCTCCCCGATACACTCCTGCACCAATCCCCCTCCTCTGCAGAGGCTTTGCTGCAGCCGACACATTTGAGAGGATGATTGAAAACGTTACTAATTTCGTTACCATTAAGGAGATGGTGATAGCGGTGGAGAAGAAGGACGGCCAAAACTTATACCGGCCTCCAGCCACCTGAGAATAAAACATGCTGCGGACAATTTATCTTTTATATTACGGGGACCAGTGGAGGGGGAAGCCTGTGAGCGGAGCCAGAGTGCTGAGCCAGGGCGCTAAAATAGAAGCCCTCCAATAATTAATACCTCAATAGAAAAGTTTGCCTTGCGAAACAACAGCGTAATGGAGAGTAATGGGGGAAAATGCTCTAACTGGCCTGATAAAAACAAAGCCTGATTCAACCTGACACAAATCCACTACCCATGATTTTGTTGGAAAACACATTCGTTCCAAGTTGGGAAAACAGATTAAGGGAACGTGCTTTGACCCAAAAAAAGGTGTGGGGGAATCAGACGTTTTGTGTGAAAAAATGATTAATTCAGATCGGGGGACGACAGACCAGCGGGGACCTGACACGACTTCCAACTGTCTTGTTGGAATGATCTCGCTACATTTCTCGTGGGACGGCCAACAAAGGGCATATCCGAGATATTGGGCACTTAGCGGAGAGATAGACTGGGCCACGGGAGCGGTGGGGGACCTGAATGGTAACTTCCTGGACAAGCTGTGTCTTGCATTTCAAGTTGAAATGGCTGCAGTGCCACTGGCCACGGCGAGCACTCTCACCAAAGTCTCCCATCTGTGACACATTCAGCCGAGCTGCTTTCCTTTTGCAGTAGGAAGGAACTCTCACTCCATTCCTACTTTCCACATTTCCGCCTTCACCATTTTGTGTCCCCCAGTTCTTTTTCGCTGCTGCTGTTGCTTGGTAGCCTACGTTATTTTTTTTCTTGCCCGAGGATACAGTCCTCCCCCTGCTGTGATCCTGTGCCGGACGAGGTCAGCCATCCAAACTGATTTCCACGGCGTATTATGGTCTGTGCCCACTCTGTCTGAACCTAACAGGGGCTGGGCCACTTTTACAGGTCTCATTGCCCTGGCACCGCAGATGGGCCGGTAAAATATGGCTCTTGTTCTAGGATCGCTACTGGCCTGGTCATTCCACATCGCTACTGGCCTGGTCATTCCACATTGCTTACATCTTCTCTTCCTCTCCCCCCAAAACAAAATGGGACACAGAATCTCAGCACAGTCCAGTCCCCTGTCCACAGTGTAGGAAACAGCCACGGAGGAGATAAGTGATATGGGAACAGCCAGGTAGCAAGGCCAGATTAGATTCTTGTCGGGCCTTGGTAGAAAACCGGGTGTTAATGCGCTTTTAAATCCAATGGAACATGGAGGGTTCTGATTTCTTGTAAGCGAAGGACGTTGCAGGTTAAAAGAAAGTTGACCTCAAATATGTGCTAGCTGAGAAAGAGCAGATACATAATCTCCACAGCTTTTTTGTTTTGACAGAAGAGGTCACTTTTTCGAGCCTATTTCTGTACACAGTTTTTGACAAATTGGCAAATATATAGATATATCAAATGTGCTCGCATTAACTCTAGTTGTTCACTGTATACTACAACCTTGAGTGAACAAAATGAATTCAAAATGTCAAGCCTTGACATTCGTATGCTATGCTCTTTGACAGTGATCTCAGAGTACATTATTTAATTCTATCAGATCTCTCCTTGGATTTTGTGCCAAACCAACCATTTTGTAGTCAGACACAAAACATACACACAATATATCTCTCGCATACATAGTTCTCTCATTGCTACTCTAAAAAAAGCTATCCGGTATATTTAGCCAGCTTCCCAATGGTTTTTGACATGTGGGACCTTGAGTAAAAATCAACACCACTTAATGATTACAATATAAAATATGAAAACCATTTATAATACATAATTACACATTTCCACTCCAGGTGTATTGAAGTGAATGCTCAGTTTATTACCTTTACAGTATATGAAAGGTATAGGTGAAGTGGGGAAAGCTCTCTGAGATACAGTGGGCTATATTTATATTTGTAAGTCGACCAATGACTCTGCTTACACTTCAAGTCCAGGTTTTTATTCTAACTTATTATTATGGCTGTTGTGGAGTTGTATTTTAGTACATTTATAGATTTATGCATATATTTATGTTTTAACAACTTTAACAACATTTGTGTACTGTAGAACGGATTATGCTATTTTGTTGTGTTGGCTATTTCCTGATTGATGCATTCTTTATCTCTCAGTTATTACAACAGGTTGTCACATGTACGTGATTCATAACAAATAAGGGATTCATTATATGAATTTAATACAAATACACAATAAATGCATTCTAATATGCTGCAGAGGTGCTTGATTGAGTTCTCAAATATTTTTATTCAAAGTATTTATATTTATCTGCATGAAAACTGTGGTTTCTCATAAAGTCATGAGTCATTGCCCTTGTAGTCAGCCTTGTAGTGGTCATAAAAACTGATGTGCTGAAGCAACAAAATTGATCTCATTCTTTCATGACCAATATATTCCAGTTCATTTTGCATCATATAACTCTCTAAATAACTGACATGTTACAGTGTGCAGTAAACGTAAATACGATACTAGGACCAACCACTGTTGGACGTTTGTTGAAGTTCTTCATTTTGCCTTAGTAGGAAAACAATTGGACAAAGAATTGGACTTAACTCACAAACGGTGACCATTTAAGATGTATTCAACTTACATTAAATTCAAGAGTTTCCTTTAAGTTTTAATAACTAAACCTATTTTAAGACACACAATGAACATGTGATAACTGTGGGCTCTTGTCCAGAGAGATTTTTGGTGAGGTTTGGTTTTATTAGTTTCCCGCTCAAGTAGCTCCTGAAATCAAAGGTAGATGTACCACATCACGCACCCCATTCTGCTCATGACTGTGTGCCGCTCCCCCCATCTGGCACAGCCGCATCCCCAGGCTCTCAGCTCTGCCCAGAGTGAGAACACGTTTCTCAGCAATAAGAGAAAGACACAAGTAATGATCACATGGACCAAAGTGCTGCCTCCGAACTGTGGTACCTATTGTTGCAGGGCTAATATAATTAGGACCATATACAACACCACACAAGGCTTTTCAGCTTGACTGTCAGGTTCTTTAAAGCCAAACATCTCAACCTTAAAAGGAGCTTTTTTCCCCTGACATTGTATTCCTATAATACAGATGGTGTATGCCTAAGCCAAGAGGGAGCCTATATTGTGAGACCAAGGCAGCCTGTAACAGTCAAGAGCAACCAAGGTCTGATGACTATGGGTTATGGTTGCCTGGCAACAGTCACTGCTGTTGTACATCTAATTCCATACTAATGTGAGCACATTTATCAAATTTGACAAAAGACCTGATTTCATAATTTTCCTTTTAAATACAGATCTAATACTACACATTGGATACATTTAGAGTGAATCAAGAGTCTTTACTTCCAGTAGGTCATGGATGGTGTTCATACCTGTCACTGCTTTACCACTGAGGCTGAACAAACCACAGGTCGTAATTAGAACATTCTGGAAACAAAAAAAGTCAAAGCCAATTGTATAATTTGATCATCCACCCTCCCCTCCACACTTTTCATGAAAATGCGAACGCACCTGTGGTAGAAGGAGCCCCTGCCAAAGCGGCAAGCATGCCATGATGAACACTCTTTGGGAAAAGCAATTACCTTTAAATGCATGCCTGGCCCCTCCTGTGCTCATTACCTTTCATAATTCATCAAAATCCAAAATCAATTGATGTGGGCACAAACGCCAAGCACAGCTAAATGGGACGCTTTGTCATACCAAACAGCCGGCAAGTCAACAGCACACAGTCATGGGGGGAGTGGGGTGGAGTGGGGGGGGGGGCGAAGCATGATCCACATCCACCACAGAACGCCTGACCCATATACCAAATGGACAGGTCTTACGGGATGTCTGCCCAAAGCCTCCAGTTTCAATGTGCGGGTAATTTAGCCAACATTAACAGCACACTAAGGGATTGTCTGAAATTGCGCTATTTGACATAGTGCTGCCATTGCCGGTGTTATTTGGCCACAGTTTAATATATTCAGGGGCGAGGGGGAGATTCTCACCTGGTCTTATCCTACATGAGTTCATTTTGTTGTGTGAGACCAAAGGTTGCTTGAAAGAGATAGTGGGGAGCTGACAATAATGTTGTTAAGTGCTAGCATTTTGTTATCTAAAGCTTACAGTGGGTCCCAGTTAATCAAGTAATGTGAGACATATAATTTGATGTGCCTGCTTAAGATAGCAGCACTACTGTTGAGTCCCTTACTGAACAATTAAAAGAAAAGCATTTCTAGGCCAATAGCCTAAACGTGTGCACAACTCACACGCGTGTGTGGATATTAAACTCCTATTTTTTAGAGCAGATGAAAATGCTATGGATCAGAAAACATGTCATGGTTCACTATTTATTCTGCAAATACCAAAGATACAAGAGACTTGATAAAAATGTCACTGCCAAGCTGAGCGATAGGGACAAATGAGCAAAGCCTCTGACTGGAGCTAATTCCATAGCTGTGAAGCCCTTAGGGTCAGTCTTGCACTGCTAAAATTTACTAAAACCAAAGCTGTTCAAAATGTTAACTCTGGAATAGGTCGTCAAGAGTAGACACACACACTCTCGATTCATTTTTTGTACTGCTTTGAAAAGGGTGATTGGTTGATTGTGAATTTGCTCTCACACAGTGAGAATTAATCAACAGGAGCACTACGGATGTGTTTAAATGTCACTTGTAGATGAATGCCTCCAATAAGCTGCATTCAGCATGCTAGCAAAGCAAATAAGTCTCAGGCATTATTTTTAGGGGGATTGGATTGGAATTAAGAGTCTGTGATCTGACTGGTGCAAAACAAACAGTTTACAATGGGAAAACAAAAGGAGAAATACTGATGAGAAAATTTGCTTCAGTCTCTTGAACGGAGGTTATATCGATATTAGCACCGCTTGGTGTGTGTAATAGTCACTTAAAATGACAATTTCCTATGCCAATCATCCCTTACCTGGTTCAACTGTGTCAGAAAGGATTATAGTGATTGTTTTAAACGATTGAAAGATTGATTGACATATAATTGCTAAATTGGCCTAAATTGGACTGGCTTTAAATATATATTTTGCTGGTGGAAAAATTTAAATATAACATCCTTAAAATGGTTATTTGGTCAATTTACATGGAAACTGGTAATACCACAATATTATTTAAAAAAAATCAATTAACATCATTGTCATATTCTCTTAGGAGTCACTTAACACATTCACACACACAACACACACGTGCACGTGCGCATGCACGCACACACTCACACACACACACACACACACACACACACACACACACACACGTCAATCACAAAAATATATACATGATTAGTCAGCACTGCAGGCCACATGTTGTTCATCTCCATAGGAGGTGTGACTCAGCAGATGTTGGTGATATCTGGTTTGCTTTCGAGAGGACGTACCAGTCGCTCTCTCGGCTCTGTTTTGGCTCCATGCTGGCTTTCTTACATACCTCCTTTTCTACATATTTTCTTGTTGGGTTTTCTGGCACATTCCTTGGATATTCTTTTGACTGTAAAATGAATAGAAGACTACAAAATAACAGAAGGCTCTGGAAGAAATTGAGGAGCACATGCAACAACTTGACTGAGCCCAAAACCCTCCCCCAGTCATCAACAACAAGAACAACAAGACGTACCTGTCCAGAGACTAACTTATTCTTTTCATTGTTTGCAGAAATATTCCAAAATGGTGGAATTAATTTGCTGCACCCTGGGACACAAGAAGCCCGTTTTCACATGCATTTCTATATAAGACCCATTACAAACACGATGGAAGAAAATTGGGAAGATTCTTTATCCCATTTCATCACTTCAATTTAGCCAAATTACATTTGCATGTTACTGACTGTCAGATTACATAGCTGCTAACTTGGGTTCGCCATTTTGTTCTAAAAAGCTGACTGAAATAAGATTATATAGAATATAATCAATCAAGAATATGATTAAAATAAATTCACTGCTTTTGATGTATGTAGCAGTGTTTTTATAGGTTTTACGTTAACTAATCAGAAATGACTTGAGAATTCTACTCATACTCGACTCAGAAAACTACTACTAATCTCTTTAGCCTTCCAATCATTTTACTTACAACAGTCCAATTATTTAACAGAAACAATCCTATTTTTTGGTCTGGACTATGCTAGTGTAACTTTGAGATTCCTGCGGATGTAAATTGACTGTGGGGAGTAAGGGGTCTTACATGGTTTAGACAGATGCCACGGGCCTCGCGTGTACCAGAACCTCTCACCAGCCCTACAGCGCACTCATTCTCCACCCAGACAGGCTACAGGATCTACTTCCCCGAGAACAGTCAAGACAGTGAGGAGAGGGAGGAGGTGCACCAAGATCACCCAGATCAAGGCCAATCTGCATTTTCGCTTTCTGATTTCATTTGGTCTGTCGGATGTCATAACGTTGTCAGATTTTGTTTTGCGATTATTTTTTTTGTTCTCCTTTTCTTTCTTTTTTTTTGTTGAAAAACCACAAAAGAGGAACTCATAACAGTGACATGGAAGGGAAGAGGTAATGGAAAGACTTCATGGTAGATCAAGTCAAGATGAAATGATGGTGAAGACACAGACACGACATGCACCAGAGAACAGTTCATGCTCCAAACACGATACGAGAGTGACACAAATTGTAGTGAGAAAGAAGAGAAACAGAAGCTGCATTTGTTTTGTTTTTTTCGGAGCGATCGCTTCTTTTGTGTACCCGATACACTCACCATCCTCAGTTGGAACATAGATGTTCAAGTACAAACAATCCTCGTTCTGATCCTGTATGTATGTAGCAACTATATCCAGGTTAAAGGTGAACCAGATTGGCATCATGATTTCCGGCACGGCGTTGTGGATGTTCTGCGGACACACGGGGGCAAAGTGGGTGGCGTTTTTGATCCCTGACCAGGAGGAAGGCGGCTCCGGGGGCAGGAATCGCTTCTCGCCCACCGGCGGAGCGGCGTAGGGAACTCCCAGGTACTGGTCCACGGGCCCCAGGATCTCGCTGGGCAGCGGCACGCGCACGCCACGCAGCTTCCCGTAATTGGTGTTGGCCACGGGCTGGTGGTAGCTCTGGCCTCGCGCGAACGCCGAGCACCAGGACAGGATCAATATCCACAGCAGCGACGCGGCGAGAGCGGTGCCCGGCCTGGTGTCGCCACCGCCGCCACTGACGGAGTCCTGAAGGTGTGCGACAGAGGGACGGTTTCTCCTCGGCGAAAACCACATGGTCCGTCGTAACAAAGACTGCGAAGGCAAGACACCAACATACACACCTTCTTTTTCTACTCTCTCTCTCTCTCTCTCACTATCAGCTAGAGCCGCTAGCTGCACTCAGTCCAGAGATCCCACTGCCCCCATCGGTCACAAGTGGGCTGAGCAGCTTTTAACAGGCAAAAAAAAAGAACGGAAAAAGAAAAAAATGCCCAAAACCTCTCAGTTCCTCTCCAGATGGGTCTTCATTCACTGTCCAGTGGTCTTGTCAAATCAGTTATCCTACACAGCAAAAGAGAACAGGAAAATTAATGACAATCTCCAGACAGCCAAGCCGTTTACTCACTTTCCCCCACCCGTTCTGTGCACTCATTTTTATTGACTTGGAGAGTCCATTTCTGTAAAGACATTAAACAGCACACATAAATATGACAGTGCGCTTAAAGCACCCATCAATCCATACAATCGAGCCCTGTTTTGCCTGAAAAGGGAGACTATGTTTCTACCCACCCCGGCACAATCTTGAGGGGCAATTCCATGTGTATTTAGCGAAACTGCTATTATTACGATACCAGGTATGTAGAGAGCTGCCGACAGAGAGCAATTGATAAAACTGTCACAGCTGATGGCGACTTACAAAAATAATGACTGCATCTAATGGAGCCCCTACAATTGCATGAAGTGACTTCATGCATTACTCTACAATGTGCGGTGAGCTGAGCAAATGCCTGCTTGAGATTCTGATATCATATTTGCTTGAAAAATAAGAGAGCCGGTTTGTGGTAGGAAGAGGAGATGTAGATGAAGGCAAAGATAAATACAGACCATGTGTTGTATGTCTGAGCTGCATAGTTCTATAAATATAAATCATTCATATTTACCTCCCTGGAAAGCTGCTATATATTCATATTTCACCAAGATACATTTGAATATTGCAACGTTATGGGAACATGCTCAAGTATGTCAGTGCTTCACTGTTGTTTAGCCAAAACATTTCATGTTTGATACAGGTAGAACACAGATCTGGCATGAGCCAACAATATGATTTCTTTTTTTTACATTAAAAAGGCAATAAAGGCGGACCAATTGTACTGTATCAGGCATTTTCCGAGCTGCACAGATGAAGACGTGAAATAACATATTTTCAGCGGCAGCTCCCTTGGCCATTTGAAAAGATCACATTTGCAAGTGTTAGCCTGCATGGGTGCATTGCACAGGCACTGTAAATGCTAATCAGTACCGGTGATGGAAGGAGTCACTGGCAGACGTGGCAATGGACACTCTCCCTCTCTCTTCTCTCTCTCTCTCTGTCTGAGCAGCCTGATCAATTTTCAATTTTTAAGGCTTTGGACCCTCAACCCCTCTGTCACTCTCAGGGGGGAGCAATCACAATGGAGAGAAAAGCCGGAGTTTAGCGGGGGATATTGCACTCCAAAATTACTTTGTAAATGATTTATAATGTATGGGGTGCCCGACGGAGGCCAGCTAACCACCTGGGAGAAGCAATATTAATGTTCCTTGAGGTGCACTTATCACTTCCCAACACATCTCCCCAGTGCGTTTGATCGCCAAGAAAAGCCAGGCAGTATATTCCCACCTCTTGTGCATGTGAGAGCCCCCAAACTCATCATAAATACACACTTATCGCTGTATACAAATAGCCAGCTGGGAAAGCCAGCCGCTCACTTGGAGGAGAGGAGAAGAGCTGGGGCGGCCGCTCCCCACTTGAGCTGGCTGCTATCGCTAACGTCTCCTAGCTGTGCGCTAGTCTTGTTGCCATTCAGTCTATCGCTTCTGTTATGCTTGTCCCCAAGCAGCCTATTCAAGGCATTTCACAACAGTGAAACAGGTGCTACATAATACATTTGCTAGCGGTGTTGACTGTGTCACGGTGACATGCCCTGCTCTATAGTGTCACTGCCACATGTGTTAGCGCTCTGAATGAACTCTGGTGGAGTTTATTACTGGCATTTTAGAGGTGCTGAGACATTGCCCTAAACTCATGAGATCTCCATTATAGCCTAAACCAATTGACCCCAAACATCTTATTATCCACTTCCAGATGCCGCATATTAGCTATCAATGACAGGCCTGGTGTCAGTTCGATGTACAAATCCAATTAATTCCATTTCTGTGTAACAGACACGAGTCCCCGCAGAAATTACGCTGGACTGACACGTGCAATATTACAACATTAAGTTGGTTAAGACTCATAGCGCAACTCAATGGCATGGAAAGCCTATTATGGGGCCCCTGTTTACCAGTGGCCTGACTAATCACAGCTCCTTGAGCGGAAACAGCGCCTGCACTAATGGTGCCACATCTGCAGAGTATTTACCAAGACGGATGGTAGAAATGACTGTGTGCAACCTCCCAGTGCTCCTTTCAATACAGGTCTTAAACACCTCAGCCCCCGGTTCCATAAATACAGAACTGCCGCATGTGGCTGCACTTTGCCCTCCCGTATCAACTAACGGGTTATCGGCTCATTAATGTGTGTGTGTGTGTGTGTCTGTGTGTGTGTGGAGGGGTGGATTTGGGGGTTGGTGGTGAACATACGTGCTCTATAAAGACATTTGTGGGCGGGATGTGCTTTTGTGCTCAATGCTTCCCTATAGAAAAGAGGCAAAAATTGCAATTGCACAATCTCTCCCGTCGTCCCCCATGCAAGCCCGAAATATTGATCGTCTCATCTCCTTGGCCTTGCAGCCTGTAATAAATACAGAGGAGAGACACACTGCTGACTCTAAGAGGGGTTATTAGTGGCTAATGCAGGACTGTACTCTGGAGCGTACATGCCGTTAGATGTTTCTCCTTCGCCCCCGGTCCCTGGGAGCTGATGAATGAAGCTGGTCGCTTTTGGTTCGGCCCGCTAGCCGTTTGTCATCATCCTCCACATCATTGTCCCTCACAGAAGGGACTGCTGTCTTACGGTCAGGAATGCTTTGTGTCAGCGATGTACGTGCAAAGGACGAACAAGACTGACCACAGATCAGCAGAGGCCTCCTACAGGACTCCAGGAATCACTGCTATGAAGTTTTGACAAGGGTCATACCTCGAAGCCAAACACTCATGGCCCTGAGCCGGCGGAGAACTATAGACCTTGTATCGGTGAATGAACAGTGACAAGAGCTCACTGTGAGTTTCCATAACTCTTATAACCTCTTACACAACACAAGCTCACAGCGGTTACATTCAACCACTTTACCTTTGCGCATCCTCTGCAATCTATCAACCTTCCCCTGGCCTACACCACACACACACACACACACACACACACACACACACACACACACACATACGGCAAGACAGTCACGCAACAGCAGTGTGCGAATCCACCAGGGTGAAACCTCCGAGACACACATTTGCCTATGGAGCGACAGCTCTTCTTTATTGGCAGATAATAACGTGTCAAAAGCCAGTTTCTCAATGTCAGCTTTGGCTGCCATTATGCCGCTTTGTCAAGCTTTCATACTGAAACCAGCCTGGACAGACATGACTATGAGTCTGGCACTAACACCTGCCATTCAGCAGCTTGACATTGATGCAACTAGATAGACAACACAGAGAGCATTATTACAGGCAGAGGGGGACGATATGAGAGGGGGGCAAGCTAGACTTCAGCACGTGTCTTCATATTCCCCTTGGATTACAGCTGGGTAATCCTATTTCTTAATTTAAACAGCCCCCCCTCCCATTTACATACACTGTGCTGTGCAGTGGTCTGATCTGCAGTGCATCTTTATCTGAGCTTAAGTCATGTTTTCATTTACGGAGAGAGTGTGTTTTCTACTGTGCAAACGTGAACTCAAATAGGCTCAGGCTGCATCCAGTTTAAATGTGCAATCTCAGTCTGCTGCAGAGCGTGTTTGTAACATTCAGCGTATGGCAAATGTCCACAAAGCCAAGGAACCATGGGATGCGCCATGACAATGCCAAATATTTATTTCAAACATGGAAATGCATTCAGACTCTGCTGAGGAATTTGTAATGAACAGGGTACGCGGAATATAATGCTACTCCCCGAAGCGCGGCAGCGGAGTGAGCCGCTAGGCATGACGAACAGCGCTGCACCATATTTAATCAAAGAGATTGGCATGTTGCACCCAAAACATTCGCAAAATGTCAGAATCCAACCCCTCCTCCTCCTCCTCCACCACCACCCCTCCTTGCCCTCCAGCTTCCAAATAATCCTGGCAGGGGATGCTCGGCAGGCCCAGGAAACTGCCTATGCAGTCATTATTCCTCTCCAGCTTTGGCACCATATCAAGGACAAAAAAAGAACTGCGCAGTCTATGGAGCTGTAATCACAACCCCAACTTCTTTTCAGGATGTTTAATGGAGACAGTGAAGAATGGTGGTACAGTCCACCTCTACCCTTGCATGTTACCGCGCTGTACAAATTGTTGCCGTCTTCGCAAGGACGAGGCCCCCCCCCCCCCCCCTTCCTTTATTTTCTCTTTCTTTTTTACTAGAGAATAAGGAAGTGCCGCAAAGCATAAGCCTGGCTTGAGATCCATACAAAATCAATCAACCACTTCTCGATACATAGAGATTTTGACAGTGGAAAGTGTAGTAGTACAGTAGATCAGTGAAATATGCTGTGGTGCCATCAAGCATCAGAGGCTTACGTCTCCTGAGGATGGGCCTCACATGTGTATGGGATTGATAAAACCTTTGATGATCTCCACATATTTGTGGAATTTAAAAAAAAAAAAAAAAAAAAAAACGTTTGCGCTTTGGGCAAGGACCGAGGCTCATTGACTACAAAAATTAACACAAACTCATTTGTGTACATTTATGCATTTTCCTCTTCGGAGAAAAAGAGCAGTGCTCGGAACACATAATTTCATGCAAACTTTCGCAGTAGAAAGGGGGGAAATTAATTTGCATGTACAGAGCCTAATGTGATACAGAAATAGAAATTTTCCTCGAACAAAGCGAGAGAACAGACGAGTTAAAAATGAGATCGGAGGCAGAGACAAGAAAACCCACTGATTAAGACACAACCTCTAACACCACTCATAACAGTATCTGCACAACTTTGTCTACTCTCTGATAAACCGGCATCTTATGTCAACATGCTGCGGTGGTGTGTTTGCATGTGCAAATAAGAAGTGTCGAAGTGAGCCGACTGTAAAGGGGGGATTGTGTAGCTTGCTTATGCTACAAAAAAACCTTCCCCTCACAGCTCATCATACTAATGCCTCTATTGATCCACAGCAGGCGTCCTCCCACTAGACAATTCCTGGAAGAATATTCAAAGAAGCTAATCACTCAACTTAACCCAGGGGACCTTTTCAAAAACCACAAGGGTGATAGCAGACTCACTCTCTAATCCCACCATATGTAAACATTTGAAAGCTTTACAAATTGTTTATTTACTGGGTAATTTTGTAAATCTCAAGGTTATCTGATGTGACATCTGACTTACCTTCAATGCCAACATTATTTACTAAGGTCAAATAAAACACCTGGGATTGAGGTGTGCTTTTCCAAATGACTGGCTGCTATGTCACTTTGGCTGTGATCTGTTTGTAGGTCAAGAGGACCCAAGCTGAGCATTGACGATGATTATGCAACGGCTGAGCTGTGCTGTTAGCTTGAGTGTGAATGTTTTCATTGAAGATATTATAGTTCTTAATGCAAGGCAATATTTTTCAGGCAATCATACTACGAAGTCAAGAATTCTATAAAATAAGCAGAAAGTTATTGCTGGGCTTTAATGCTAAATACACAGTCACAGTGCGCTACCAGCCCTCAATGCTATAAAACACAATAACAGATACTATTGCACTCTTAGAGAGTAAGCCACTTACAGCTGCCTAATCCCATGGTAGAGCATTCCTTACTTTAATTAATCAGAGCCAGCATCGCTTGGCCTCCTGCTCTAATGGATGATAAACCTAGTAACTGCTGAATGTGATGTTCACAGCCCAGGGGAGCTGCATACCCTTGGCCCATATAAACACTATATATGTACCCACCCAATTTTTCTCTGGGAGGAATATTCATTTTGGTGACAAAAATGTGGGATTTCTCGCTGGTAATTAATGGTCGCTTGAAAACTACTTCATTATGATGCCATGAGCTGTTCACTCCCTGAGACATGTTGCTCTGCAACACCACTCGTGGAGAGAAAATAAAGGAATTGCATCTTTGACCGCATTGCTGCGACATATATTGCATTAAGTCAGTGGCGTTCCCAGTTTACAGCTAGCCCAACCATTCTGCACCAACAACACAATGATGGTGAAATGCAATCAATCTGACTCTGCCATGTTCCTCTCCACACATTTACAAGTTTTCCTGTCACTGTGACACTGTGTTCTCTCTCGCGGAGGCAAATAAACACAAACAAATTGTTTTCAGGAGAGTCAAGTGACCTGGGCCCTTTGAAGTGGTGATAGCTTAGAGGATGAAACATGGCTATCTTGAATTTCAAAGCAAGTCTGACTCAAGTGGTTCAGAGCTTTCATCCTTTCATCCTGGTATTGTTATGATGTTGTTATCCTTTTATAGCACATCCTGCACATTTGACAGCAATCCCACATTGAACTAATTGCGTTATCAGTTACAATAAAAAACACACACATACACACATTTGCGTGGCTGAATGTTGTAGTCTGTTCAAGGGCTAATTCAATGCAGGTTACTTTGAAGTCACAGCTCAAATATGGCAAAGTGACCTTTCACAGACAATGCAAAAGGGCTCCTCAAAAACATATGAACGGGATTCAGCTTCCGCATATTTGAATAATTCCAGCTTGAAAAAAAACACAGAGCCATGACCCAGATGTTAACTGGAAAATTAGAGCGCTATTAATAGCATGATGTGTCTTGGCATTTGCGGCCGACCTACCATGACTACATTAATATGCTGACGAAAAAATATTCCACGTTCTGGCCTGGCGATGCTGCTTAATTCCTGCCGCAGTGAGGCGGCTGGCACAGCCCAGGGTGATGATGCACGCGGCTCCACGCTGAAATGTCACAGGAAGAGCGCTGTACGGAATCAGCCATCCCCAGCTGCTCGTGTCCTGGACGCTCTTTACTCCGTACATTTAGTCCTCCTGCCATAAATACTATCCTGAGTGGCCACTCGGAAGGCATGGAAGACAGTAGGGCAAGTATCAAGATCACACACAAAAAAAAATAGCATGCAATGTATAATATAATTAGCACTGTAGTCTATTTTCTGTGAGCAGTCTTTTGTGCAATGACAAAAGTCACTGAATGCAAACAAGAGACTAATTAGGCTCTTTGAAATGGATTTTTTGGGAGAAATTATATTATTGTTGTGAGACATTATCACCACAGCATTGTTGTTCCATTTTCAAAGAAAAAGGAGAACATCAAAAAAATGCCAAAAGCAGAGCAGGATAACATAGCCATTTACATGCAAATGGATTACAGTTGCAAAGAGGCAAGTGGCAAATGAAACGAAATTTGAAGTGTCAATGTGCTGTGTGCGACATGCCGGAATCCAAGACTCTGTGCTAAGAAATATGTGATAGCACCTCTGTAACCGCAGCTGGGAGGGGGAGAAGCTGGGGGGGAAACATTCAATTCCACATTAAGCATTCCCTCTAACCTGCTCACCACATAATGAAAGCGCATTGAGCAAGATGAGCTCACGCAATGATGATGGACAGTCGACATGCAAGGCTGTCTATCTCTGCTTATAATTAACTTTGCCACCAGTGAGGGAACAACAGACCTCTGCTTTCAGGACCCAGGCCATAGCCCATTATGAGGAACAGAGAAATGTCCTTTTAATGTGGGTGAGGCCGAGAAGATAATTACAATACTGTACTCAAAGCATTCAACTGAGGCTGCAGCACACTGCTGCCGCTTCCAGAGATATTAGCTGCGCTGATGAACTTGTTTTTGAGCAGGCCTCCATTTTCTAACCGGAGGAAAAAATATAACAATCTTGCTGTGCAGTGTGTTAATGATTCATCAGAGCATCAGTCTAGCTTTTACCGCTTGCATCAGAGACCAAAGAGTAAAAAGCCAGTCGCCACTCATACATAGTACACATTATAGGATGGTATGGTATGTGTGCTCATATAATATATAACTAGGGCTTAACAGTGTCTTTAGGAACATGAGGCTATATGGCTTTCATTACTGACAAGCACTTCTATTGGTATTTTAGTGGTATGTCATGTCATAGTAGATTTCTACTGAACTACCTCATGAGTTTTGACATCAACATACTCACAGACTCATCAACATACTCACAGACTCATCAACATACTCACAGACTCAACATAATCACAAACCCATCAACATACTCACAGACTCATCCACATACTCACAGACTCAACATACTCACAAACCCATCAACATACTCACAGACTCATCAACATACTCACAGACTCAACATACTCACAAACCCATCAACATACTCACCAGACGCATCAACATATTCACTTTTAGTATAATAGCTTGTCAAACGTTTGCTAAAAAAAACTGCTGTTAAAACAGAGAGAGCAAGCGAGAGAGAGAGCGAGAGAGAGATAGAGAGAGAGAGAGAGAAAGCTAAATGCTGTTCTGATTTTCAAATGTGTTGACTAGCGAAAGCCTCCATCAGCAGTGTTAGCCAGTGGATTTAGTGGAGATGGAAGGGGATTATTGGACTGATATCAATCATCACAGCTGAACCAACACCTTATTTAGACATTATCAGATGCATTGGCCGTTCTCTAGTTTGATCTCTGCTGGGCTTAGGGGGGGGGACTGCAGTTCTATTTTCCAATGCTTTTGAGGAGGTTTGTCTGAAATTAATACACCCCACAGTCGGACTCAGATTCAAATGGCTAAAGGCTAGCAGGCAGGCTAGAGTAGCTTCTGAGGCTAGCAGCTCATAACAACATAGCCTTTCCTACACTTCATCCAGTGCTCAGTAGTCTGGGAACAAGTGTGGTGAGTTTTTTTTTCCGTCTCAGCCTATTTTTTTCCCCCTTGCCTGGACCCTTGTGGCCCCGTGCTCCATGACACAGCCTGAGACGGCGCAAATGCCGGGTGGTGGCACACAGCTCCTCGCAATCATGACATGCCCCCTCCCCTCGCCCTCCGGAGAGATCACAATTGGCGGAGAGAGAGAAAACTATAAAATATCTCATTACACATACAACAGCAGGGGGGGGTGGGGGGTCGGTGGGGGGGGGGTGGCATGGGGAGGAGAGGAAAGGAGAGGGGAGGGGAGGAGAGGGAGGTACTCGTCGGCATCCGAGGCAAGCGACTCGGGAAGGAGGCGGGGAGCCAGTCGGCCTCCTATCAAACAGGAGGAGGGCCCGAGCTGGAGGACAGGTGGGCGAGCCTAGTGCTGCTCCTCTGCACACGCTGCCAGATGTGTTGACTTCCTATTCAGCTGTTCTAATCCCGTCTGAAAGCCTATCTTGGATGTCAGGCTTCTGCCTAAATTGGCTTGAGGTCTTAGTGATTGATTAGAGTACTGTAACCCAGCTTTATCGGATGGCCCTGAACTCCACGCTTCTGCCAAATCTATTAGGTAATGCATCCCAGGTCGTTTCTCCCTTAAGACTTTTTCCCCCACCTCTTTTCTACGCGTGACAGGGAGGACCGGGAACACCGATGTGTATTAACAATGTTTTTTTCTGTGTGTGTGATTGTGGATAAAAGCACACAGTAGTGAAATTCAAAGATCTAGTGACCTTATGTCCAGTTTCAATAGTGCACATTTCAAATATTTGACGTCGGTGAAGAGAGCTGATTTTGCGATGATCCAAAATGTGCGGTGAATTTCTATGACACTGTAACACTGTGTGGCCCGTTAATTTGGAGTTCACTTGTAATGATGCAGCATGACAGGCTGACGCACCATGAAATCTCTACTGTTGTAGTGAGAGAGAAAAAGAGAGAGAGAGAGAGAGAAAGAAAGAAAGAGAGGGGGAGTATGAAAGTAAGAGAGCAAGCGGATTCTTAAAAAGCCAGTGGCTATTTTGCCAGATGCTTATAAACAATATTGCAATTTGACTTGACTGCTACAGTTACGGTATTTGCTTCTTGGAGCAGACCATGAGCTTGAAAAATCTTGGTGTTCGCCCAGCTTTAAATGAAATCTCACAGCTGAGTTAATAATTTACTGGATGCTGGTAAGGTTGCCTAATGATTTGGTGCATTTTGCTATGCTGAATGTTCTTTAGTTCAAAGCTGTAGCCTCCCACAGTAAGCATTCTGGCTGTACAGTTTACCACAGGCTCTGCTTTTAAGTCACAGGCCATAGAGGCCTATTCCTTAGTCAATGTAATGTTGCATAGCATGTGCAGTATACAGTACATGCAGGTCTGATACTTGGCAACACACTGATGCCTGCTCTAAACTTAAAAACGAGCTGAAGAGCACATTTTATACACATGTAGGCTAAATGGACTAGATCAGCTTTGAAATTGAATTATACGTGTACATGATCTCTAAATATTTAGTATTACCTGCTCACATGCCACTAACATGAGTTGCTCATCTATCTACTGCAGTATTTCAGTGAAAACTAACAGTGATTTGATGACCTGCCAACAAGATTAAGTCTGTTATAACACCTATATAAAACAATGTATTTGAATGTCCAAAAAGATCACATGCAGCCAGTTTCCTGTATATACTGTAGATCAGGGGTCTCAAACTCAAATGAGCTGGGGGCCAATTCTGCCAACGTCATCTGATTGGAGGGCCGGCTATTTCTGAAAATGCAATGTTCTTTTTTTCAAATACCACACAAAACAGAAAGTGCAAACAGAAAGTGCAAGTGTTTTTATCTAGTTTTAGACACCTGTGCTAGCAACCTTAGCTTATAAATAAAATAATGATAAAATAAATATTAATACAAATTATAAAATAAATGAAAAACATAAAAACAGGTATGTGTGTGTGTTTCACACCAAATAAAAATATTTCCTCTCATAACTTTTAAACCTGGCAAACTAGGCATCAGGGTTAAGAAAGCAACACCATTGGATTTTTATATCAAAATTTCAAAAGGCCATGGCTTGAAAGTGGTCAGAGATAAAGTCCTACTGTAAATGTAAAAATATTTGAGTAAAACAAAAGTTTATGAAGGGGGTAAATTTACCCATCTAATTTGTCACTGGATTGCAAGCACCTCAAATTATGCACCTTTCAGTAAATACTGGATGAACATATTTAAGCAGGTTTACTTTCCTTTTTTCATATTACCCACATAACAAATTAACAGGAAAACACCTAAGATGTATACCAACACCTAAGATGTTGTGGTTTAGTAATAGATTACTACAATATAGGCCTACAATAAAGTATTATGCTCAAACAGTTCCTATCGCGGGTAATCTGCAGTACCCAGAAGTTCGCATCATATTGCGGGTGACTTTGTAGTTCTTTAGAGCCCTATTTCTACTAGCCCTGCTGTCTGTACCACATCCATTACGGACACTATCATCACGATTACCACTGCAACCTCCAAGCTATGTTGGGCAGAGGGTCGAAACAAGCATGGTATGCTTAGTGGACACCGTTGTATACACGCACCTCCATTCACATACGCACCGTGACTATCACTGTCATAGACGATCGATCATAATCTCCAAAAGGATATTCTCCTTCAGAATTAGAATAGGTGAATAACATAGCTTACCTAAGACTTCATCACACGTGAACGTTTTTCAACATTTGGTGTAGGCCTATTTCTGCTTAATTTCTCCTTCAATTTCTGCAACACTATGGCCTGCATCGCTTCCGCGTCATTACAAATGCACGTCTCTGTGTTTCTCGCGTGTAATACAAGTATTTCCTGAAAACTTTGCGCAGCGATTTTGGGTTTGAATCAAGCTCTGGATGTCTTGCACATAGTGGAGCAGAGTAGGTCTACAAATGAGATTTGTCACCGTACCTGGATCTATCGTCTATTTTAATCAGTATCGCTGTTAATAGCCTCAAGGGCCGGATTACATTATTATTTTGTCATACGTCGCGGGCCGGAATTGGGCAGGACGCGGGCCGGATTTGGCCCGCGGGCCGGGTGTTTGAGACCCCTGCTGTAGATCAAACCTAGTCCTGGACTAAAAGCTTTTTCCAATGGAGGTTTTCGTTGAAGTGTGCTTTAGTCTACAACTAGGCTTAATCCATATAGCGGAAGCTGGCCCTGAATGCATAAACAGGTGGGTTTACTGCAGCCTTACGTGACACATTTGTATTTCTTTGCATATTAGCTTTCATGCGAGCACTACTGCTCAAGACACCTTCCTAATCTAGCAATTTATTGACTCGGAGCAAAACAAGTCTGGGAAACATCTTTCAAAAATGCAGGAAACGGAGTCAGACTCATTAAAATGTACAATGTTATAGACAGGTCCTGATCCCTGTGCCTTCCACTTCCCCATAAGCAGTTTAGAATCTCTAGCCTCATCCTCCACAAATATGTCCTCCCTGAGCTGCCGTACAGCCTGTCACCTTTCCATTCCAATTTTGCTCCTTCTTGAAGGAATTGAAAGCGCATACAAACATTTCTGACTGAAAATGCATTATATGAAAATGCATGCTTTTGTATGCATTATGAATATGCATTTTAAATATACTCCATATATTCTTAGCAGAAAAAAATCTGTCTGATTGTGCCTTTGTAGATTTTGTTGAATCTGAAAGTAGATCAATGCTTTTTTAAAAAGCTGTTGCACCTTTCATAACACTCTGGAATCTCTGGATTCTATGGTAACAACATCCACTCAGAAACACCACACTTGATACCACAGTTGTTCTAACTTGTTTGAGTTCTTCAGATCAAAAACACTGCTGTTTTCTTTATCGAATAGGGCAAAGCCAGAACATGAAAACAGGTAGAGAAACACTCACTGGAGTCACTGATGTGGATGTGAAAAACAATGGTGTGGGTTGACACTGGACTCTGGACACTATACAAACAAGATACATTTTGAGGAATTCAAAGTATTGGAATAAATATTCAGAATGGAAATAGTGGTGCTGAAGATCATCTATCATTTACATCTATGTAAATCAGTGCATCATCACTCACCAGCCACGCCCAGTCACTCCACACATGCGCTCAGAGACAGGAAGTGAGATAGGAAGAGAGAGAGAGGGATAGAAAGATGGAGAGATAGAGAGAGAGGGAGAGAGATAGAGAGGGAGAGAGAGATAGAGAGAGAGGGAGAGAGAGAGAGATAGGGAGAGAGAGATAGAGAGATAGAGAGAGAGGGAGAGAGATAGAGAGAGATAGAGATAGAGATAGAGAGAGATAGAGAGAGATAGATAAGGAGAGAGTGATAGAGAGAGATAAAGAGAGGGAGAGAGAGATAGAGAGAGAGGGAGCAAGAGAGAGCAAGAAAAAGAGAGGGAGAGAAGAGGAGAGGCTGCCCTGGTAATATTGCTGACTCTAGAGTCTTGGGCACAGCACTTAGGACTGTCTTCTGTAGGTCGTTATTCACACGCCTGCACATGCACACACACACACACACACTGTAATGATCACAAAACGACTTGGGCAACCAAGCAGACACTTCGGCCTTCCTACCACGGTCAGTCAAGGTCGCACGGATGGACATCACAGGATTGGTGGCTATCCCATTCACCTCTGGAGAGCTGAACAAACTGCACTGGGCAAACAACTCAATACACAGAACATTCCCCATACAAACACACTCTCACATACACACACACTCACCCACCCACACACACACACACACACACACACACACACACACACACACACACACACACACACACACACTCACACACACACACACACACACACACACACACACACACACACACACACACTGACACACACACACATACTGTAGGTTCATACACAAAGTCACACAAACACATAGACACACACACACACACACACACACCCACACACACACAAACACACACTCACACACACTATGGCTGTTATGTTACAGGTGTGCATTTCCAATCTGGCTCACCCAAGGACACTTTACTGAGCCATATAAGAAATGAGAAGGGACGATTACTGCCTGACAGTTACTGCTATGATATGTGATTAAATGTTGCACGAGGCCAAAGAACAGAGGATGGAGAGGTAGTTTGGAATAATCCTCTTTTCCATAGAAGTAATAGAAGTAGAGGGGAGAGATATGAAAGCAGACCAATTCCCTTCTTCACATCCCAAAGAACTGGATTCCCCTCAATGTAATTGGCTTTGAGAATTTCCTTCAACATAAATGTGGACTAACGCTCTAAGCATAGATTCAGTCTCTTAAACCCCATTCCATACATTCTACTTGGTGAGCTAACTGTTAGCAACAACAGAGCTTAATGCACTTTACTTAGAATATTAAAATACTACTTCTTCCAGTTCCAATAAGAAATGTAGGTCGAGAGGAGCCATGATATTCTCCGATTCAGTAACCAATGGCTTCAGTTTAAGTTTAGGCTTAAGTGAAAAATGAAAAAATAGTGTATACATTTTATATTCCTGCCACTCTCACTTGTTTCCTCTCTACTTTCCACACCATTGTGCTTAATACAAAACGTATGTCTTTAAGCACATCTCATTTTTCATGTATGCCTGCACTCGGTTCCTTAAACCTTGGTGCATTCAATCATTGTTTGCTTCATATTTTTTTTAAATCAAAGGGAGGACATAAACAACAAGCAAAGACATAACAAAATCAAAGGGATGGAAGGGACAAGGTAAAAATGTGTATGAGATATTTTTCATTGCTCCATTGTCATTGGATAAAGCAAAACCTTCACAACCCTGTTGATTTGAGAGGGAGGCCACATGTTTTCATTACAATAGATTGTTACAATTGTATTATTTGATCAATATTGTTGTTTTTATTTCATCTTGTATCATTTATGAATTAAACATCTTCAATTTTCATAGATATAAATTTAAACCAAAACCAAGTTTTACTGGTTCATTACTATGTGTGGTAGATCGTGGTTCTATCCTCTGTGGATATGGGGACACTACTGCGTTTGCTTGGGAGAAGGCCGGGAGCTGTCGGTTGAATATAAATGCCTGAACTAACAAATCATACCAAGCAATCCAGAAGGATTGTGTCACCCTGTAAGACCAACTGTATCACCCCGAGACATGGCAATTACCTTCATTATAAATTACCCAGGATACCATATTTGTAAAATAATTAATAAATACCATAAAGATATCTGTTTTCATCCAGAACAGCTTCAAAGTACCTTATTGTTGTTATCAAGATAACAGAAGATATAACTTACAGTACTTATGCAAGAGATTAAAAAGGTGATCTTAATAATTTGCAGCCCCCCCCCCCTCTTCAAAAAGAAAACAAAGGGGTCAGATTTGAAAAATGCAATCAGATTTGAAAAATTGCAAGATCCATTGTGTCAGCTCTTAACATTCATAAGACGAGGAGTTGGATAAATATCATTTAGTTTAATCCACTCAAACAGACACAAGGACAGATGGACAAAAAGATGAGCATTACCATACAAACACACACACATACTGTACACACACAACACACACAGAGACAGAGAGAGAGAGAGAGAGAGAGAGAGAAAGAGAGAGAGAGGGAGAGAAAGAGAGAGAGAGAGAGAGAGAGAGAGAGAGAGAGAAACAAACATTTCAATAATCAGAACATTCCCACAATAGGACTCACTATTGTAGAGTTCTCTTTCATCCAGGTGATCCAGCACAGTCATGTAAAGGTGCAACAGTGGTACACAACCTTACAAGGCAGCCACATGCTAGTGTTATTGAAGGGTGAGGCGACCCACTTCCCAGTACAAGGCTGGACCTTTTCCCCTCCAAGACTGATTGTTCTGCCTGCTGCAGTTGAATTGCATGTGGCCAGTCATCAATGTCAAATGGCATGACACATATTACAGCTATTAATCCCTCCGGTCCATAAAGACACAAGACAGCACAAACAATAGAGTTGTGTGTGTGTGCCTCTATGTGTGAGTGAGTGTGTGTTTGTTTGTGAGTGAGCATGTGTGTGTGTGAGTGTGTGTTTATTTGTTTGTGAGTGAGTGAGTGAGTGAGCGTGTGTGTGTGTGTGTGTGTGTGTGTGTGTGTGTGTGTGTGTGTGTGTGTGTGTGTGTGTGTGTGTGTGTGTGTGTGTGTGTGTGTGTGTGTGTGTGTGTGCCGTCTGTTGCATGTTTTATGAGAAGTGAAAGATGAAAATGCTGAGGTAAATTGATAGGGACTGCTTTTCAGCGCCGCTCAGCAAGCATCACTCTACAGAAGTTGCACTAGGAAGAGGAATAAAAGAAATGAATACAAACACAAAAGAACTTCATTGCAGCATCATGGCATTAATTGCCACTCCTGCTTGTTTCTTTCATTCCTTCCGTTTCTCTCCTTTCCCCCTCTATCCCACTCTCTCCTTCTCTCTGAATGTCTCCAGAGGATAATGCATCAAAGGCCTGCATTAGCGTAACAATCCAGAGATGCAACACTTATTCAACAAAATGGATCAAACATGAAAAATGCCTTCAATTATTGAAAGTTTTACGCAACAATGTGATCCATAATTCATGGAGCCTTCTATGTAATATGTGATTTGTTAAAGGGAAATATTCCAAATGGACTAAGGTGCTTTTCTGTAAGTCATACCTGTGCATCAGCCTCCAGAGCCTTCCCTTTAACCACGGCCCTATCAATATTCCTTGCAATCGCTGCCAGAAGATTTGGTACCACAGGGCATCCAAGGCTGTAAATCTGGAACAGAGGTTGTGTGGGCTTCCCAGATAAATGGGATGGGTTTTGTTTTATTGCAGCGTTGCTTGTCTTAACTTTCAGTGTCTACAAGGGGATTGGAGAAATGCGCCACCCTCTTTGGTCTCTCAGCGGTGTTTTTGAGTTGTAAAGACCTGGTCTTGAGTGAGATCTGGTAGTATAGGATTACACTAACATTCAGACTGTGACTCATCCCTTACAAACACTGTTGCTCTTACAGTCTGCCAAGATTGTATATTCTACCAGTCAAAAGGTGAGTCATTCTTCGATTTTGCACAGCCAAATCTAATCAGCCATGTGTGTGGCACAACCTGTCTCAATTACTTAAAAATCTTAAAATACTACTTCCCTCCCAAGTCAAGGTCACCGAGCTTGATTAGTGGAGTCTCAGTGGCTTTCATAAATAGAAGTCTACAAGTCTGTCCCTTGAGTTGAGTCTTTCATCGCTTTTCAGACAACCCAGCACTGGCATGAAGAAAGTGGGCCACAGTGAGACAAAGCACAACACTCCCCCGGGAAATATGTCACATTTCCTACATCTTTTGTGATAGTGCTCACAATTCATGCCTCTCCACTTCCTGTTTCAAAAGACTCCGCCAGCAACAAAGGCGGGGATGCGGCTTATTAGGTCGATTTTATTCACATATTACATACTTATCATGATTTCCTTTGAATTGAATCCAAAGCATATTAAAGGAAGAAACCTGGGGGAACAAGTACCCACTGCAGGGCAACAAGTCGCTGGCACACATAAAGGAGGATTTCTTGCATATCTGAACAATTGACCCACTGAGCAGACCTGTCACCCAGCTTTGGCCGCAAGACACACTAGGATTGGGCATTTCATCCAACTCCACTATTCATCCAAAGCATTATTACAGCCAGGCATATTTCAAAGCAACTCAAGATATTAGATCTTGCCGGAGCAGGAGCTGAGATTAGACTGTAATTCATCCTGCCGAACCAATGCACCATCCCTTAATCATTTATTAATTTATGAAATATAAATCAAAATATGCAATGCTTTCCAGATGGTCTCATGAAGACACAGTATCACGAGAGACCTGGCTATTTCTATGATTCTAGTAAAAAATATGATTTCCCATTCTGGAAATAACTTTGTCACATCCAACATGGACGTATACAGCAGGATGTGATGCAATAGAATACTGACCAAAGATTAAAAACAGCATGAAAAATTGATTGATAGATCAACACACATGCAGTTGTAATCACACCATTATACTATGATAGGATTTCTAGGTCAGGGATGAACGATTCTACAACACAAGAGTGTATAAGAGTTAACTTGTTACATTTTGTGCCTGTTGTGTGTGTTTGTGTGTGTGTGAGAGAGAGAGGGAGAGAGAGGGAGAGAGAGAGAGAGAGAGACATGCAAAGAGAGAACAAGGGACAAGGTGGAGACTATGATTTTAAGTGTCACTGAAATATCGATGACAAATACAGTATGGGTTTCACTTCCCAACTCTGAAGACACTGAACAGTAATGACACCGCATAAGAGCTCTACAGAACACAAACAATCCCAAGCCAAGGTGCGGCAATCTGACTTCAGCCTCCTCTTACAGTCTTTTTTATCAGTGGATGTTCACTCGTCTAAAAAGGCTTACCCTGGCGCTCCTATCGCCCGCCTCCCCATTTTAGCCGTGTTCAGTTTCCCCTCTCTCGCCTCTTCCTTTTCTCACTTTTATCTTCTCTCGCGCTCTCTCCAGTCCTCGGCTAGCGCCGCGCGCCGCGCTGTCTCTGCCCTGATATTTTACTCTTCAGTCCTGAGGTGAACTGCCCACAGCCATTATGTCTTTAAACACCTGGGCTCTTGCTCATCTTAACAGATGGCTTTTCTCTGTAGTGTGGCCAGAGGGCTGAGGAGACTGCGGCCGAATGTTGGACCGCCCCCTTTTGTTCGACAGGTTCTGCCATTTACAATCATTCAAATTCTTTATGTTTCATATCAATGTTTTGCCGTGTTTTACGTCAGCCATGTTATTAAATATGAAGTTATATTTACTTCATATTTAAATATGAAGTAAATATTTATATTCATATTGAAGTCTTATGTCAGCCATGGTTATTAAATATGAAGTTATATTTACATTGTTCTCTCTATTTATTTGACTAATATGGAAACCCCCTCACAACTCACACCTCTATCCTAACTATGCATTCAAATGACCAAATACACCCCACGCTGTGATACCAGATTTCCTCTCTCACTGCCAGAAACCTGGGACTTTCCATTTACGACTCCATTTATGTCTCTCCTTCACCCAAGCCACTGTGACACTGACCCACAACCACCGATTCATCATGGCGTACGTCTTGGGGAGGGTCATGGTGCTATTTTCGTAATGACCTGAATATTGAGGTAAGGCTGCATCAGTAACAATGATAAGTCCTGCGACAAATCCAGGGAATGCCGAGAAGACATAACGTTATCTCCAAAATTACAAGGTATGAGGACTCTAACATATTCTAAGTATTTTGGAAGGATTCTTTAAAAATGGCATGTACTGTAATGGTGCTCTGTAACAGCTATGTTTCCATGCTGGTAAGGAATGTTGCAAAGATGGAAACTAATTCAGAGCTGAAAATTCTACACATCACTGTAATCTGAAAAGGCCATGGCTAGTGACAGATGGTGCCAGACAAGGTAAATTTAGCCACGAGTACAGCAGCTACAGTAACAATATCACAAAGGTCATCGGTGTAGTGTCACAGAATGTGAAACATATACTTGATCATTGGTAGTTTTATGTTATGTTTTTGTTATAGGGGTGTACCTTTACACAAAAATCATGGTTTGGTGTGTACCTTGGTTTTGAAATCATAGTTTGGTTAATTTTCGGTTATAGCCTAAAATTCACTGACAATATTGTTGATGCGCAACGTAGTATTTTAATAGTATTTTGAAAGGTGTCAAATATTATTTAAAGTTAATTGACTAAACTGACATATGGTCCGTAACTTAATATGTTTGTGTGGGCACTTGAATTTGAAACATGGTCAGCACGCAAAAAAGCCTACTGTTGATTACTGTAAAAGACTGCATTCAGTACATGTAGTACACATTTGTATTTAACCTGAACGTCTTTTTATTTTACTGACACATTCACAAATAGCCATTGTAATAGTCATTAAAGTCATTGTAATATGTAAGGATTAACTCAATTTTCTGTGAATGCATTTTTTTTTGCAGAAAATATATTTTGTGAAATGGAAAAATCAATATGGCTTTACTAGTCTGTCTGAAGTTTTGGTTGATTCCTGTCTAAGTGATCATGACATGTGTTATAGCTTATGTTATTATGTTCTGATGAGATGAGATGGGAAGAGGCAGATTCTATTAATAAGCCAATATTACTTCAAAAGCTAGTTTCATAGTAAGCATGTCATGGCCCATTCTTTAGCAGTTTCTAGTACAGTGGAGTAAATGATAACAGTAATGTCTAAGATTTAACATCTAACATTATTTGCCTTTAAGATGGACTACTTTAAACTTTTGCCAAGGCTGTTGTAATTCTAAAGCCTCGTGTTTGCAGGCCACATGACTACATTAATTATGGTCTGGGTGCCTTTCAAAGGGATTCATTTCAGTTAAGGGTCTCACTAATGAGTATAGAACAAAATCATACTGAATATTTGGATGAGCACATCTCTCATAGCATAAAGCAGGCTTGAGAGATTTACATTTTTAGTTACACCAGGTAAATCAAATCGGCTTCTAAATCAAACTTAAAGAATCCAGCAGGGAGAGGAGCAATTAACCCTTTCCACTTGACGTCCACTCCACATTTTTTGCTCATGTTTTCACTACAGTAATTTCTTTTGTATTAGCTGCATTGTGTATAAACTGCAGGACAGTGTTTTATGCAAGTAAAATAAAAAATGTATAAACCGCAGCTAATAGTTGGGAAATGACGGTATATCCACACAGGGTGATTGCCCGTATCTGAAAGAAAAATTCCTAACATTTTCCAGACCTTTTGCAAAGTGATAATTTGTTCTTTAAGGATGTTTTTTTTGTACTTTTGTAGAATAAGTGTGTATTTTGGGGGGGATTTTGACCTTCATTATTTTCTCAATGTCAGCTTTTTTGTGTATGTATTACTTTGACTAAAACTTCCAGATTCCCCCCAAATTTCCATAATTTACCAGGTCTGGGAAAAAGCATTTCATAATTCCATACTTCTCCAGACCTGCACAAACAGCCTGCACACAAACCTTAATAAATTCACACTGTAGCACTGTAGTCTAAATGAAATAGGATGTAAAAGATTCAGTTTGTGACTCCAGATGATTGTCCTTATTAACAACCATAATAAAAACTTGAGCATCCGATCTGAATATTGATCGCTGTCTGATTAAAGTGCAAATAACAATCCCCTTCTATATTAGTCTATAATATCTGACAGCGTATATTGTGAATGTTGTGAAAAGCTCCTTTATCTCCATGATTCAGACCAGACTGTACGGAGAGATTAAAAGTTTGATCAGAAAATATAAGACAAGTATGATCTAATATTAAATGAAGCACAGACCGTTCCAAAGGTAGTGCAGCAGAAGAGTTGTAAACCACTCAGACATATCTCTTCAACACTATCAACACACCAACACAACCCTGGAGGTAGAACCAAGTGAGACAAAATCGTCAATGTTCAAATGAGCTGTTTTTTGGCTGATGAAGAATTGTGTTTATTTTGGCTAACGTTCCTTACCTTTGTCTGAAACAAAAACCCAAACAAGCCTGAAAGTTTACAGACCTTGTGGAGTAAAAAAATCAAATGTCCTCAGTTTCCATCCTTTCATTTCCTTTCTGCTAAAATGTGAAGATTAATATCTAATTAATTTCCTGGAACCTGCACTTTACGCTTAAAGTTTCCATTTAAATCGCCAGATAATGTTGTCATTTGGGAATATTTTAATTGTTGAGTGTGGTTAATTTAGGGAGGAATATGGGCACAGATGGCCTGTAAGCTTGATGAAGGAGTATCAGTACCTTCAAAGGGTAATGTGAAGCTCTGCCAACCTGGTCTAAAAATGGAGCTAAAAATAGACATCAGTTGCAGATAAATGTTACTACCAATACAATACAATCCTGACTTTGATAGACCCAGTGATTATTTATAAACTACACCATAAAACGCCTGAGTGTTTCCGCCTCCGGAAACCTTCCCATAGGGCCGAGATGAGTCATAAATGGTGCAGTTTATTTATGGGCTCCAAACACTAAGCAATTTATATCATCAAATATTTTTCAGCCATTCATTTAACTGTGCTAAGTTAGAGATATATTTCCGTAGAAATGGGTTGCCTTTGCAAGGGCTACAGAATCTGGATTAAATCCAAGCCCAGACAAGATTCTCCTCCTCCTATCTCTTCCCAATCTGTAGCATCAGTACCAGTATCTTACAGCATTTTTCTAGATTCCTGTCCTGAGTCAAATCCTGGTAATGGCTTAAAAAATATCTTCAGGTGCAAAACACATAAAAGAAGCTTGCCGCTGAAAAGCGTGATAGGCTGCGTCAAAGCTGAAAGCTTTATTCACGCCGACATCACTCCAAAGACTAAACTGCCGGAGGAGATGCAAAACTATTTAAAGGGCTGAGTGCATGATGCTCACGCACCTGAGATATCACACAGCATAAGCCATGCTGCCATGCTCTGAATTGGTGAAACTCAAGCCTGCTTGAATTCATATATTCTTTCACGTTCAGCTGTGGATGATGGCTTTAAAGAAAATTATTTGTGTTGTGTTGTCGGTTGCAGAATTCGGTCAGGTTGTGGTGGTTTGCATAGTATGGTGTGTGTGTGTGTGTGTGTGTCTGTGTGTCCATGCTTTCAGAAGGTGGAGGTGGTTTGCATAGTTTGCGTGTGTATGTGTGTGTGTGTGTGTGTGTGTGTGTGTGTGTGTGTGTGCGTGTGCGTGTGTGTATGTGTGTGTGTGTCCATGCTTTCAGGAGCTGCCCAGTATGAGAGTTCATTAATCTGCTGCATTACCGCAGTCATTTTTATTTCCCTGTACGCTATCTGAGATTTAAAATATTTAAATCTGCAATCTGTCTGTGTAACGAGGTTACCGTGACACTGTGGCATTCCATCTATCCCTCCATTCCACATGGCATGTGTGTGTCACAACATCTTGACCTGCCTCTTTTGTGCTCATGTCTGACGAGACTCTGTGGCTTTCGCCTGTTAATTTTTTAACACTAACACAGGGGTCTTTACCGCTCGACTCCTGAGTGAATAAAGTCTGATGGCTGGGGAGAGAAAGCAAATACAGTGTGAGGCGAGTCAGTTTTTAATTGTCTCCCTTGTGCCATCTACGCGCTTTAATTCTGTGGGATCACTACAAACTTTCTACTTATAGTAAACCGGAACATGCACTGCTGGTGCATAAAACACAGATATGCGAGAACACACACACACACACACACATTCACAAGCTGCACACATTGGCAGATATGCACGGACAAATTCACACACCCACACACATGAAGAGATAAGGAGTGAAAATAAAGAAATAGAAAAAGGCAGTAAGCATTTCAGACGTCCCATAATGACTTCTCTATCTTCGTAATAAGTGTGAAATGTCCTACTATTTCCTCTTTCTCTGCAGCAACTCTCCTGGTGTGTGAACAATATGTGCAGTCTCTAAAGACCCCTTTCAAAAAGTAAATTAATGGGTAGAACGAATAACATGAATAGGATTAAGCTTTTGATGATTGTGACCCACATATAGGTTGATGGAAGGCACTCAAATGCGCCCCATTTACAGGGTTCCATGTCATGTCTTCATACCGCAAGCTTTCACTAAGCTTCTTAAAAGCCTGCCCCTTAGGATCTCTGATAGCCCTTGGGTTCAGTCACTAGGCCTTATCCTTGCTAATTTATCCAGTAACTATCCTCCTGTAGAAGGGAATGCCCTTCTTCACTGAAATGATGGGTAATTAATAGAATAACCTTCATTGAAAAGCTCTGCTCCAACTAATAATACACTTTTTAAAGTTTAAACCATGAAACTTAATATCACAAACTGCTCATTTAATATGATAAAATTCTGGGTACTTGTCGTTACAGTAGTAATCTAGTAATCTATAGTAGTAATCTAGTAATCTATACTAGTAATTTGGTAATCTATAGTTGTAATCTAGTAATCTGTAGAAGTAATCTGGTCATCTAAAGTAGTAATCTGGTCATCTATAGTAGTCTGCATTATTTTATAGATTAAACACAAGCCCACGATGCACCCTAATGTGTGCTGCTGTCCATTTTGCAAGAGAATGCAAGTGGCTCTCTACGCCAGGGAACAGGTCACTGTATTGCTCAAAGGCAGTGCAAATGTCCAGTGACGGAAAAGCACTTGTACAATACTCGTGCTCTGGTGGAGGACACTGGCCTACGTGTTGCTGAGTGATGAATGAATGTTATGAGCAGAGGTGAGATTGCAGGTTATGCTGTACCAGACACTCATTTTTCAAGTTAGCTTCCAGGTTATTTCTGTTATACACACAATATACTTCACCCAGGAAGGAACATGCAAGTCTGGATGCTGAGGGAGGAACGTACAACTTTAGCTGTCCCATGTAAAGGTGAGTATTACTGTAGATCTGGGCTTCCCAGTGAAGGTGAACTAATGTTGTGTAATGTACCTTATAGCTGCATGCACCATACAACCTAGCCTTAGCCTAACGACAAGCCTTAGTCTTCCCCTCTCCTGCATGCACAGTGATGCATTTTTAAAATACATCCATCTTTGGTAAGCAAAGTACAATCCAAAATAGCAGTGGGGCTGCCACTGTACAACATGCTCTGTCCTTGATTTAAGCTCCTGTCTTCTCTGCAGAGGTATGAACTTCACACAGAATAACAATCAGTGTAAATACACCAGAGAACTCCTCTGCAGAAACGTGATTTTCAGGACACTACATCATTTATATTCACCTGTATTTCCAGTCAGCTACAGGCACGAGATTTCAAAAAACAAAACAAAAAAATAAATAAAAAGAAAGAAAGAATGAACCCGATTTCCAAACGCAGCCCTGCTCCGAACGCATAGGACACTCATTTGAAACAGAATGCCATTAGCTAGACAGGCCGTCCCATTTGCGGCGGTGGAAGGACAGTCCTCCTACTCCCCATCATCCAGATATAATTGTCATTTGATCTCAAATGGCCGCACCTCGGCTGAACTGCATATGCATCAGTCAATGACCATTAGCCATATGGGCATGACTCTGGCGTGACTCAACTCCTGGGCCTTCACTTTTTAAATGAAACCAGTATTGACGTTTAGGGGATATGTTTTACAATACTACTAATGCGTTCCATCTGGACCCGACGAGCAGAGATGTGTCCTTTAGTCATTACTCAACTGTGTAATATCCATTGCCATAGATGACAGGATTACAGACACACTCCCTTGGCATTCAGTGAAGTACACTGATTTGCCTTAAGTTGGAAAGATTTGAGCCTTTTTTGCCTTGTCAGCTCTGAGAGACACTGACCACAATTAATAAGACAGAGTACAATATCCTAAGCATTTGGGATTGGCATCATTTACATTTTAAGTGGCAACATCTTATAGATTGAAATCCCCGTAATGATTCCATCCTAGCTCTCTGCAAACACATGTGCATATGAGCGAGTGATTATTGAAAATGGCCTTCGATTTCTTTCTTCCCCTGCACAAGGCTTGAATCTTGCTCTTATTCCCATGCATAAATCCTATGAAAATGCTATTTCTCCTGTTACAGAATACAAAAACATCTTATTTTGGCCATAGAAATGTAAATGTGAGTTTAAATAAGAGCAAAGCGGAAAAGAGTTGCCTTTTACTAGCAAACACAAAATAAAAGATAATGATATCCTCCTTTGGGATGGAATATATAGGGGGGGCAGGGACAATGACTGCCTTGTCCTTTTGGGAAGTGAAAAGCTTAGGGGGGACTTAACGTTGAGTATAAGAGATCTTTTCAGACAAGGTCGGGGAAATGCTGTCAAGGGAAATTTAAATTCCATTCCTGTTGCTTTCTCGTGGCATCACACATGCCATGCGAGGGTTATAAAGCAGACATATAGTCCTACCCTCAACATGTTATACTTCCCATCTCCGATATCTCTAGGCTTCCCAATCCATAGCATCCTTACCTCAAGCACAAATCATGCGGCTCATCAACTGTAAACCCATTTACTCATTTACCAACTTAGAAGAATGGCTAAAGCTGCTTTGATCTTTAGTACAAGATCTTTGGCATGCACACATTCAATTTTATCCATGTTAAGTCAGGCCTTAGCCTTGTTGACCTTTTCAATTGACAGTAAGTCTCAGGGGACCACAGGAGGCAATGTTAAGAGACAGACAATGAGCAGCAGCCTTGGCCATGTACTTTGCATTAACTGCACTGATCTAATCACATTTATAGACATTCTTCCTTTGGTAACTGTCGTCCTTGTATGTGCAGAAGTATCTGTCTTTCTGTCTGTCTGTGTGCGCATTCTACAGTACATGCATAAAAATACATCTTCTGAGAGAAGAGCTCTAAAGTGACAAGCTCAGTGATAGCGCCTTCAAGTTAAGAGGGATTAATATACAACTTTTCATTTGATATGTGAAGGATAAAAGCACAGAGTGTGAGAAAGAGAGACAGACAGTGAGAGAGAGAGTGAGAGAGAGAGATGTGTGTGTGTGTGTCTGTCTGTGTCTGTGTGTGTGTGTGTGTGAGAGAGAGAGAGAGAGAGAGAGAGAGAGAGAGAGAGAGAGAGAGAGAGAGCAAGAAAAAGACAAAGAAATGCTTTCAGATAAAGTTCTTTGACAGGGAAAAGACACTACAATCCAGGATACTTCAGTACAAGGGAAAGCACCTGCTTCTCATCTCTCACGTGGCAAACTACATTGACATCCCAACATGCTCCAAGTGCAAACGCCTTATGAGTGTGGTTGCAGACCAGCAATTTAATTAACCTCCAAGGACAAGACAGATACCTGTAATTAAAATACATCAGAATTTTTTTGGATTTCCACACAGCCAAACGAATACCTAGTTTTCACCAATTTCACACCTTATTTGAAACACCAACATGTAATTTGTCGGACATTTCAAGCTTAAATGGAAAGGCTACTTCAAAATGGCCCTGAGCATTAAGATGGCATGTGTCCAATGTTGCTTTGTGGTAGAGGTCAGTAAAGGTGGGGGTGGTGGCAAACAAGCAAGTTTGACCTCACCAGAAGAGGACATCCTTCATGTCCACTTGTATGGTTGCAGAATTTGCAGGAAATCAATACGCACATGACACTGAATAAAAGGTATTACTTACAACAATCCAAAACCACACACCCAAACAAACCACAAACACACACACACATTAGACCAAGAGAGAATATCAAATGACACACTTATTTGTTCTCGGTAAACATCTCATACAAACACTGCAATGGATGACATTTATTACCATTTCCACAGAGATTGAAATTACAAAACCTATTTGCCACCTGAAAGAATCAGTTATGGGATGCTATTTAGGCCTGTCTTCAACATTAGACCCTGTAAGAGCAAAAGAATATCGTTGACAGGCTAGATCTGTTTTTAGATACATAATTATACAAATGACTGTATTCTAAATGAGCCTTGTGATTCACCTGTTGTAAAGGTCTCTCCAACATACTCTGAACTATAACCTTTGTTAACCTAACACCTTTGTTAAAATCTAACTGGTTGTGTAAGACAGGCCTAGGCTACATTTCACCAGCAAACAATTTGGACTATAAAAAACAACGAATTTGAACCCTGACAGTTCACTCGATGGATATTGACGAAAGTATTCAAATGTGAATTAAACACAGAAATATTTAAATTTGCTCTAGTGTGCATCATATGAGTAGGCCACCTTAAAAGAAAATAACAAGAGTTGTAGTATGTGAGTAGGGATTGGATTTAAAGCAGCAGGGGACGTGGAGAAGACCTGTTTACGAGGCCAGAATACGAATAAAGACAGGGGAAAAGAGGGGATTCAGTGGCAGCACCGTGCATAATCCTTCACAAGATGCTAAATGCCACGCCATATAAATGTGTTCATTGAATTGACAAGAAAAGGTGGCTTGAATGGCAATCTATTAAAAAGACCAAATTTAGCAACCCAAATCACCAGTGACTCAAATCACAAACTTCCAGGGCTATACTGCTCATAAAAATGAAATGTCTGGCCAACATCTGTAAACAATATTTTTACGATACAGCTCTATGCGAATGATTCCATCGCAGGGGATTGGCTAAATAAGTCCAGAGAAACATCGACTGTGACATTGTGAATTCCTTTTACCAATAGCTTTCACTCAATGGCAAACAACTGCTTATTCCCAAAATCACCATGACAACTTTGTGGCTTGCATGTCTTACTCTTCTCTCATCTCTTGGTCTTTCTGGGTGACAATGTAGCTGTTTGTTAATAAAGACAGCTGCGCCTCTTGAAATGAACGCAACAATATGGGACTGACATCGGGATAAAAACAGTGCAGTCTTTATAAAATATTTTGCTTTAAGGCTCTTCCTCTTAACTTAGCCTAATTGTGGTTCATGAATGTATGCTCAAATTCTTGCAATTTTCCCACAGCCTAGCACCGCATTGAAATTTGCCAGTTTAAGGTTCCTTCAGAAGTCTAATATCGGGGCAGTCTATAACACCGATGCAGCAAGTGCAGCCTATGCCACATGATTTTTTGATCATTTTGATCATGTTCATAATAGTCGTGCAAAGAACCAGAACAGTAGGACTTTGAGAGAAGTGTAGTATTTGGGAAACATATGCAGGCTGGTCGGTATTGCACTTCAGAAAATGCGAATATTAGTAATGATTTTGACAACCAGACTGGTATAACGACATAACTACAAAGCCTGTGATTTATTCTGTTCCAAAAACACTAGGCTACACAAAACAGATCACCGTATTTAATGGCAGAGAGGACAAACACAGTCTAATCTCATCGTTAAAACGACTAAGACACGCGAGTTTCAAGAGTAGGCTACAACCTGGTAGTCTGATACCGGTTGCAATACAAAAATTCACAGTTCAAAGTCAAATACACATCACCGAAAACGTGTTGAAACGGACAACGATGGAAAATGTAAGGTGGGCCTGTGTAATCCAATTAAGTAACAAGTGCTGTCTCCCTCTTTGTAGCGAGGTATAATTTCTCCTTCAACTGGAATAATATACTGTAGTTTAGCCGGCACATGGTTGAAATGGAGCGCATCATGCGACCCTGCCATTTAACTTTGAGCAGAAGGATTTAGTTGTCTCTAAGCTGCTCGCACATTTATGGCAAAACAACAAGATGCTCAGGCAACAAACAATCATTTAACCGTTATGAAAATTAAAATAGCTTCGCTATCAATTCATTTTCTGCTGACGCTATCAGGGTAGAAATGGTTTTCATTTAATGCGTAACACAATAATGCACTGCAGATAGCCAGATAAATCTCTAACGCATACTATGTTAACTCTTATCACCACCGAGCAGACATACTGACTATTACACTCCAGAACATGTAGCTTACATCTTTCGAAAGACCTCTAAAATATGTCTCACCTGTTTTGCCGAACTATCAAATCCATTCCTGGTATTTTGTTTCAGTAGAAGTCTTTTTACTAGTTGTAATCCTAAGCACTTCTCTCAGATTTCATTGTATGCTACTGTGGGTGGAATTCACTTGGTCGGTTGCAGCGGAAACGATGTTTCATTATAGACACTCCGTTCAGATTTTCATTTTTCAGCGTTGTTCTCCTATGGAGTACTACCGTCCCCAATGCTTGATGCTCTTGCCTTGCCTGCTCGTGAGGTCTCAACACGAGCTGTCGGGTGCGCGCCGCGCGGACACTGCTGGTACTCGGGAGCGCCAGCGCCAACAGAGGCGCGGGTTACTAGGTAACCACAGGCACATCGAATCTTCTTTTACAGGGAGCGAGCAACTTTGGGGCCTCTGTGCTTGAGACTTCTCTCTATCAATTATTAGCCTCTGAGTGGTAACTCATTATTTCAGTACATTGTAATATAATTATACCCACAACCTGTTTCAATTCTCTGTACATGATGCAATATCATTACAGTGCAATGAAATATTTACATTGGGCCTAAATTACAAAAAAAAGATAGACACACAAAACATGTACCTTATTAGTAGCCTAATGGTCATGCAGGGGCTGTGCCAGATTCATTAGTAGTAGATATGCCCTGAAATATAGCCTAGCCTATGACTGTGAAAATAATGGACAAGTGCTACACTAAAAGGCATGGCAAGCAATGGTTCCTGTTCTGTTTGTATTTACATATTTATTGTTTGTGTAGTCTATGAGGGGTCCACCAGAATGCTAATTACATAGTTGGCTTATGCAGATGGGTGGACTGCTCTATGGCACTACCCCTGTGGCATGTGATTGGCTGGAGAGAGTCTTTGCTTATGCCTGTGTAGAATCACAGAGACGGACGCCGTGCCTGTGCAGAGCGCCACAGAAAGCTTAGATTGAAGTCATTTGGATCTGAATGGCTGGTATGGGGCTGCCAGGATAAAACAGTAATTTGATCATTGAATAAGAGTGTCCCAGAGTGCCCTGTATGTAAACAGCTTCCCCGAAGGGAGTTCAAGACTGACAATTCTCTGCGTGTGCTCTTTGATGGACTAAAAGGTGGTGTTGCAGTCTTTAACAGCAACAGTCTTAAATTACTGAATTGTAATTATATGTAATTATAGACTCTCCTACAGTAGTCCTAGCATGCCCAGTTTCACGTGGTGAACTCCACATCCATTCATTTATACTGTAAAATATACAGTATAGATTATTAAATATAAGATACAATATTTAATTAGAATACATTTGCCTCCCTTCAAGGTTTGATTTTTCCTCAATGTTTTTATTGAAAGACTAAGGTAAATCGCAGTCGTGTACATATTAAGAGTCCAGGCGCCTCCAGACTTCAATGCCCACAGGATGTTGAGATATTTTTGTGCCGTCATTTGTGGGTTTAAGGAGGCGGAGGATGGTATTCATCAGTTTCTTTTGTCCTGGATGAACGCCCCTGATTGCTGTTTTTTTGTACCAGAGTTCCTCCCCCATTACATATAATCTATTTAGTTTGTGTGCTTGATGCATTTGGCAGACACAATCAAGCTCCAGAGCTGTAGTTTGAAGACTAAGATGTCTGTGTGTGTGCAAGAGAGTGAGAGAGTGAGAGAGAGAGAGAGAGCACAATATTGGACTGCCTTTCTCTTCCCCATTCGTACACACAGACTGGGATGGGATTGAATAGGGTGCATCGCAGTATGCTTCACGTGGGTTCGCATGGGCATGAAACATAAGAGGACTCCCCGGGCCCCTCCCCCCTCCATCATAAGAAGGAGAATTAGAGCACTCCATCCCCCTGTGCTTGCCTTGACTTCTTCCCCTGGTCTCTGACTGTGTTTAATGACAGCTGGGGATTCAACACGGCCCAACCCCTTTAAAGAGTGAGCTAATTAGCAGGTTTCCTCCTGTCAGTGGTGGCACCAGATGGGTTCCCAGAATGCAATACGCCAATGTCAGTGAGCAGGGCATCACAGGTGGAACTGGAGATGAAATCAGTGTACTGGGCTGCCTACCTTCCACTAAACAGTTCCTCTGTTCCCCCTGAGCAGACCTCGTAAGCTATCTTCCATATCTCTATGCATATGTACAAAAGTGTGTTACTAATGCGACAGTTTTTAACAAATTACTATTTGTTTGGCTCATCTGACATGATTAGCACATCTTGCTGGGATGGCGAATAGTATGCCAAACAGCTCTGTTACTGGTCTCAGTCTCTCAGCAAACTTCAGATGTAATGTTGCTAATTAACAATTTGATCAAAAGGCTGCTTACTGAACCAATGACCACATTTTCTTTTTTTTAAATCACTGAGCTTGCATTAAACTGTTCAGTATTCACAAAAAGCACGTTATCTTCACTAATGACGGATTATTTAATTTGGCCATGCCGTGTGTTAACACAATATTCCTCATCCTTGAAATATTTCATGGTCCAACTGTAAAAGGAAGACATTTACAATGCACAGTTTTCCCATGAAAGACTCACTGCCTGGAGCTGGCAATAAATGCAGCTGCAAAAAGCCGACCACCATCCCTGTCAACAATAACCCATCCTAAAGCAGTCTCTCAATCCAGGTTTAGTGTGCGTCGCTACAGAAGGGCATGAAATTGCAGTGTGTGCCATCACTGCAGTGTTATGGGAAGCTCTGAAATGAGTAAACAATAACATGTTCTTCAGAGGTCTTGCTGAGCTTTCAGACATATGGGGATAAGAGCAGATATTTCAGTTGATGATAGGGGAAAATAGCAGAGATGCTGGCAGGAAATGGACAACAGAGATCTGCAGCTCTATTGTCAGAGCCTTCCATTTCATCTCCCTGTAAAGATTTACATGTAGCGAACCTAAACCACTATGGCTCACAGAGGAGGTTATTGTGGATGCTGTTTGCACATGCATCCAAAGCCTACAGTAGAAAAGCATGACTCATGAATACGCAGGTTGAGGTGACAGTGTTCTGCCAAGTGACGAGCCACCGAGGTGACGCAGTGACTCTAGTGGCTCACTCTTGTGATTCTTAGACACAAGCGCAGGGAGGAGGAAAAACACTTGGTTCAGCTTGCATGGTGAAAATGGGGTCTCAAAGAGAGCCAGGAAGGAAGAACCACAATGCCATGAAAAACCGAATGGTTTCATAAACGGCAGTTGACAGCTATAATAAAGATTACCTGAACAATAAAACATAAAAAGACATTTTGTATATATAAATAGCATATTTGTCTGTATCCCTATACCTTATACCAACAGCTTCAAGTCAAACAGGCTGTAATACAAATGACAGGTGGATGATATGCTGTACTGTATGTAGGGCACAGTCATGCTATAAAAAGAAAGCCGGACAAACATAATTTAAAGAGCAGGTGGAAGAAAAATTTAACTACATACCAAAGGAAAAAACCAAATTATTCACCAAAGTCAAGTTCACAGTCTATCTATCCCTCTCTAACCCCCACCCCCACATTTTTAAAAAAAAATATCTCATACACACTCATGTAATTGGCCCACCACCCTGACACACATCACTGCACTGAACTTGTGTGTGTTTCCAGGTTAATGAAGAACCTCTTTCATACATCATATCTGTCGGGTGAAAGCCTTTAGATTAGTCAAAGTAACAATCATCCAATGCTGTCAATCCTCCAAAGCGCACTCCTGATTAGCGTCTGTGCACATCCATTTATCACCATCAAACGCTGATACCGGGGACCCTGCCGCGTGGAGGATATTCAAATAGACATGCAGCTTAATTTCTCTCCCGTTTCCTTGGGAGCGCGAGCTGGAGAATCTCCCACCTGCAAAGGCTCCATCTGTTCCTTTTGTCAAAATGCGGATGGGGAGGGAGCGACTGCAGTCACAACACTGGTAAATTCCGAGTTATAACTTATGCATTTGTTGCCCGTGTACAACACAGCTTTAGATCATGGTTGCTTAGCATACGCAAGGTTGATTCATGTGTATGTGCAATTTTTATGGGTTGTTATATTACACTGCACATAAACCAGTAATTAGCACCTCCTTCCAGTAACCTCTATTCAGCTCATAAAGATCGGACCCCCCCCCCCCCCACTTGTGCAACATTGCGTAAAAGTTATTCATACGGATAATAGGAGAATTGGAGATTTTAGTTGTATTACACTGGAATGGCTCTATATGAATCACTGTTAGAATAGTATTACAATTCTGGAGTTGCACAGTTTTACAATGAAACAAGCTTTACAGTCATTGTGCTTGCAGGTGACAAAACTGATATCTGATACAGGTTACATAAACACAGGCTCACACTCTGAAAAAGGGGAATGTAGAGCACTGATAATGCAGGCAGTGGTGATATGTGGCCCACGGAAAGAGAATCTATATGCAAAAAGTTTTCATGATATGAGGTGGGGTTTTAGAGGATGGCATGTTTTATTGAAATGGAATGGAGGATTCTCTGAAATCCCATCACCACACACTCAGAAATCATTTCCCTCACCTAGGATGTGTCCTGCAGAGGCCACTTGAGAACCCCTAGTAAATTGAAGAACCGATCCTGAAAAGATTGGGCGGTGAATGGATGACAATAGTGATGAAGTAAGGGAGACATATTTTTCTTCATCAATTGATGAATAATGCACATGAATCACATGAATAATTTTTCTCTCTAATGGATATTGCATGCTCAGAAGGATTTCCAGTCCCACTTTTTAAAAATTTAGCATGTGAAATGATGCATCACTATGTGACAAAGTGATTTTAGGAGGCAAAAGGAGAGCTGTGCATCTGGGAACATGTGTGAGAGGAGAAGAAGAGAGAGAAGAAGAGAGAGACAGAAGGAGAGAGAGAACCGTTTTGAGGCTAAAATTAATCCAGACTATAATATATCATATATCACATGCAGTGGGGCACTAACTCCTTCAGTCAATTTGCACATGGAGTTGCCATCCAGTCAACCCTTTTACCTCAACTGTCATGCTCACAGACCTGCTGCGTCCAAAGCCCGGAAAAACTGTAGAGTGTAGTGTTACCGCAGCTGTCATGTCTGACGTTGCCGGAGGAGCATATTTGGCTTTATTCTCCACACTCCGAGCTGAGAAAACAGACGGGAGGGAATAATACAGCACTGCAGTCTAACCCCGCAGCCAATCTCCTCCGCACGCAAGTCCTGCCACTGATGGAAGTCATCAGACGATGTACGCACACAGGATGGAAGGGATGCAGGGCTGCATAAGAAGCATGCATCCTCCAATCTGGATCTGTTTACAGGAAGTGGGCCTTTTGAAAGGGCATGAATAGATATGTGTAAACTTTGGTATGCTGAGCATGTTTTCCTTTTGACCAGACGAAAGAGAGTAGCTGTGTAGTTTTTGTTCTTGTCCAGGAAAAAAATAAATAACGATAATACATAGTCAGTGAAGCAAACTGACCCTACGGAACTCTGTGGAGGATGTCTCCAACCTGATCAGACACGTGACGCAAACCTGCCTTATCTGCGCTCACATACAATATGCATACGCTATCAAAGTAAAAAATCAGGCATGAAAGTTTAATGAATGCAGGAATGGAGAGCTGCATGAAAGGGAAGGTGATTTGCTGTAGGCAGCGGAGAATTGTTTTAGAAAAGCATACCCCCAGTAAGACAGGAAAACCTGGAAACACACGGCAAAATGGGGGGAAATGGCTACGGGCTCAGGCTTTGGTGGGCATGTTAATGAGAGTGAGCCATTCTCTTGCGCAGCACTATGGGCAGGTCTACTCAAGGCAAAGGCTGCTCCCATGCTTTGATCTTGATGACGAGGAAGCAGATGGCGAATCCACTCTGATGCCACCATTACCAGGAATGGGCTGGCATGAACACACAAACAGTGAATAATACCTACGGCTCTCTCTCTTCGTCAGTTTCCAATGGAAAATAAACTTGTTTTTTTTCCCCCTGCTGCATATTTTAGAAAAAAATCTGAAAAATAAACTGTATTGTAATGATACACTCCTTTGATTGAATTTTCCACCCTCCATGTAGCATGAGCAATTAAACCCTGCCTTTCCCAGTGGAGACGAATGCAATGGCAGTCATGAGGAAATTATGATATTGGCCCAAATTAGCCCCCCCCCCCCCCCCCCCCCGCCCAAAATAAAGCTCAAAAGAATTCTCCCCCATTCCCTCTAGTGCAGGCAGTGGGATTACTATAATGGCATTTTTTTTTGCATTGCATTGCAGTTACTTGATACTGGAAAAAGCTTACACAATATTATACCACTTAACACCCAAAATTTAACTGCTTCAGACCAGGCTATTAGATCCAAACATTTCCAGTCTGGGCCGCCTGTGTGTGCTTTCTATCAAAATGTGCAGGAACTAAGGTCTGGCGTGGCTGGCTGGATGAAATTAAAGTTTTGCCAGAGGCAAGCAGAATGCATCCATAATTGAGAGTACAAAGCAACAATAAATACAGATTTATTCCATGGACTGATAAAACCTTTTTATCTTCTTCCTAATTGGATGTTGAGGCACAATCTGGTCCAATAAAAACAATTCTGCTTTTATGATGGTCATCGGTGATGACAGCAAAAGAGCAAGTTCCGCTGCACTTCGATTCACAGTCACAGAGTCTACTATTACATGCAATAAGATTCTACTCTGATTCATCTTAGAGTCAGTCTCACTCGGGTTCCATTGAACATCACCTCTGCTCTCAGGTAACACATGCCCTAGGTGTAGTGAGAATGCCATTCAGAGGCGATCGTTCAGGTGTTCTTATTAGGGGAATAATAATAGTAACATCCTCTTATCCAGCTCGACAAGCCATCCAGTCCAAAATGGGTATACTAGCCCACAGCAACAGTGATGTAAAGTTCAGGTCCCGCCCACATGAAGCCTATTTTAAAATAAGATTGCCCCCTGAATTACCTTCACAAACCAGACAGCAGCACCAAGTTAGTCTTTGCTAGGGCTGGAGTTGCTAGGCAACTGAAGACACTCTTGCCGCGGACGACCTGAAATTATTCTTTGAATCAAGGAAAGATTTTATGTAAGCCAGGCTGAGAGTAAAGAGAGCGAATCAAGATGTACAGTATATGGTGAGCTGAAATCACAAATTGAATATTAGATGAAGTGTGTTTTCCTCTCCTGTAAAAACACGAGTGTTACACGCTCTGCTGCAGCTGACAGGCTCTTCTTTCAAATACTGAGAGCAGATAGATAGAGCCTTGCACAAACATTGAGCTATTGCCCATTCTGCACTTGAGAGGGTTTAACTGTAATCTCAGCTGTGTATGGAGGTAAAATTATCAATTCATTGGCTCTTGTTGACCTCATCTGAGCAGCAGCCTTTACATTATCTGCTTTGATTATCCACTATAGAAACAGGCTGTTTATTCTAATTTCCTCTATGCTCAGCAACAAATAAATACTTCAAGCAAGGGAACAACAACAACAATTCATATAAACAGGAAACAATGCATTCTGTTCTATTTTCTTTTTTATTGCCAGGACACAGTGTGAGGCATACCACCTGCTGCACGCAATCCTTGCCAAGAGAAAGTGTGAGAGGAGAGATATTGCTCAGCGTTGACGGCTAGAAGCTCTTAGTGTCGTGTCGAGCCCTGGCTTCCCTGAAAAACAAATAATGACAGAGGCCGGCAGGACCATTGGTCACCTGTCTCAGCAGATAGCTATCAGGTGCTGTAGCTCCGAGGTCCTCCTTTGTAGAAACACTTTGCTTTGCAGTGCCCTCTTGTAGCCTGAGAGCAACATAGCTGTGACATTTCATATGCTGGACTATTACAATTTCTTTGTTCTCAGTACACTTGCTGTAATTCACCATGGAAACAGCTGTCGAGGAGAGTTTCTGACTGTATTTTAGGCTTAAAATGGTTGTGTGGATCCACATAATATGCTGCCTGCTGCAGCTGATTTTTGTGAGGATGATTTCCTCCAGTCACAGAGAGCAAGACTCACGGGCAGAAGCTAGGGGTCCAAGCGTGAGAGAAGAGCGCCATCTGCTGTATATCAGGGAGTCGACCACAAGAAGCACCACAGACCTCAGAGCGCTGAACCACCAGACATGTCCACGTCCAAACGACCTGAGCCAAATCAGATCTGATCTACCGAATCAGAGGACGTCTGTTCCCCACCTGTTATCTGTCCTGGCAAAAGGGTGCGGCGGGCTATCCGCTGGTCCCCCTGTGATTCACACATTAACCTGCGAGTGCTTGACTGACATCAACCTAACCTGACATCAAACAAAAGCCACAAAGGCTCCTTTGAAGGGGCCTTTGTCTTTGTTATGTGCTGAATCATCTTTGATATTCTGTATGAGATGGGCCCTGACGTGTTACTCAGCTGCAGTCAGTGGGCTTCTCAGTTTGAGGTCTTCCTGGTTGTCTCTCTGATCTGGGTTTTGATCACGGGTCCCATCATGGACTTAAAACACGTCTTTGTGTTTTTGTGCCTCTAGTTACTATGTAATAGCCAGCCTTTATTTATCAATTACACATGACAACAAGATTTTCAGAATGCAATTTTTGCATGTATTCAAGTTTTCAGAATGTATGCAATTTTTCAAGAGTGGGAAAGGTTGTGATAAACTCAGAGCAGTCAGGTGCTCTCAAGGTGATTCTCAAGCTTTACTGGATGTAGGCAATGCAAGACTTCCATCTATACTGATGTGTTAAAGTAGTCACACATAGACTTCTTACATCTACTGGGATTCTTAGCCTGTGTTTACTTCGGCATAAACAATCAAGCAACCATAGCTGGGATGGAACCACCACTATCTGGTAATGGGCTCTGTGTAAATCGGTTTTCTAAGTTTCCAGTTTCCTTTTGGATATTGATATTCAAACAACTATGATCAGGAATACGGCTTCAAATTTTCATCTGCAGTAGGAGACTGGGGGAAACTTGTCAGTGCTAAATGAACTGCTTTTAAATGCCTGAATCTTTGGACAAATCTTGGGTCATCACATTCCAATCTGAAGAAAACGTTCATCCAGGCTGATCAGACTGTAGTAAACTAGTCTCTAATGGAGATAAACAGATAAAGTACAACACCTTATAAACTACATTTTCATTAAAAAAATAGTTTTGATATAGAACTTTATCACCAGAGGCCACAGATTCTCCACAGACCCTCCTGCATTTCTCCAACAACTGCCATGATTCAATGGCATTCTGCCTCAGTGTTGATCGCCTTAGATAAAGTTTCTATGTGGCTAAAAAATAAACATTAATTAATACATGCCTCATATTCTTGGACATGGCAGAAAGCATCACAATAGACATTTAATTATGAACAAATGAGAAGCTAAATGAGTCAGGCATCTATAACTGCACTATAAAATCCATCTTTATTTTCAGTAATTAGTCCAAAGATTATATATTTTTTTCAATAAAGCCAAAGCACATGTGCCACAGAGGCTGTTAAGTTTCTATTTATACATGAATGGATGCACATTAGCTTAATACAATTAAGCCCTCTCATTCACACTGAGGACCCAGCATTCTCACATTCAATTAAATTAGTGTCCCTCATTTCCCCCTAGTGTTTCCAATTACCAGTTATGCTCTTTTTTCAGTCACTCTGTTCCTCTTGTTTTAAGTTTCTTTTACTCTTGTAGTCAATTACTATATAGCAATACAATGCTTCAAAAAAGCAGAATTTCAATTAAAGGGCTTGAAATTCTATAGGCTAGTTGTCCCATTAGTATATACTAGATGCATTTTTGTCATATAAAAAAAACATCTGTTACCCAGATAATGGTGTTCATGTGTCATATTGTATACAGGTAAAAACAATTATAGGAAAAATGACTCTTCAGAGAGGTTTGATATTCATACCACAGGAAACCACATCAAACTACCAGAGCATTTGTCCTGTTGAATGGGAGCGAGAAACTGTGTTGCTGTCAAATCCCCCCCCCCCCCAAACAAACAAATAAATAAATAAAAGGATTGTGGTGTTTAATCTAGTACATTCTCCTCACGGCTAAAATATCCACCAGCAGTGATGCATATTCTGCATGCTTCCACGTATGTATTAAGTACCAGCCCCACCTCTATAACCTGCAGCTCCAAGCCCAAAGAGGCACTGCAGTTTGCTTACAAGACCATTGTGGTTTTTTGTTCCGGGGTGGATACTGCAAGCATGTTTTTAGCCACTAGAGGTCTATCTATGACCACAGTGAATGAGCCAGTAGCCAAAGATGTTTCAGTTTGGTAACAAGGAGCAGGAATCCATGATAACAGCACCAAGAGGAGAATAAGTCCACCTGTTTTTTTTTAGATTTAGTGGCTACACATTGTTTATGTGTATCCCCTTGGTTACTCTAATTGGAATATGAAGCCTTTACAGCAGTTCACATTTTTATAGTATTTTGACAACTAAGATCGATGAAACACTGGATCACAAACTCACTCTGTTCATACTGATTTCATTATAGTGCACCGAAATGTTGGCCATTTATACATATATTAAGAGATCAGAGTGAGTGGTTTTTAATTTTATAACCTCCTGGCCAGCATCTCCACTTGGGTGTGCATTCCTCCTCCACACTTTTCATTAACAAAATGTAAAAAATGCAGCGTTGACACAATGTGAAATATAAACCTGAATTTGTGCATTTTGTAATTATGGTACTGTACATGCAATGAGCTTTCTAGAACTTTGAGGTACCAACAAAGTTCGCAAATGTAGCTTATTATGTGACCATACTAAACTCTTCCATTCAGAAGTCTGAAATGAGCCCTGGCTTAGGATTTGTTTTACATTGACAGCAGTCCCCTATTAAATTCTGTTACAGGTTTCTCAACCAGAAAACCATTTGCATCTGCTAATTGTCCATTATCATCAAACATCCAAAACAAATGTATTCCTACTGGACACATTAGGCCTACTCATTTATGCCACATTAATTTAACAAGCAAGTGTTGGATGAATGTTTACAACACGATCCAGATTTGGATCATAAATGTGACTCGGTTGTTACATCTGTGTTCAGGAACTTCCTTTGCTCGTCGGAGGCCGTGGGGGTCTGGCTGGAGGACTGGTGGTCAGTCGGCTGGCATTTCAGAAGGATCAGGCACTGCGACTGCAACTCCTTGTTCATGCACAGCAGGACAATGGGGCCAGAGATGAGAGGCAGGTCCAGAAGAAACTCTTTGACAGTTTCTTGACAAACAGTGGGCTCCTCCATCACTGCAAACACTCCTCCTGCAATGGCACATTCATTTCACATATTCTCACAAATGAGTGATCAAAACAGTGAATTCTCAACACACAAATGGTTATGGTATGTGGGTAATGGTGATACTGTAAATGCACTCACATGCTCATTACCAGAGGTGCATACAGTATTAGAATAACTATAGGCTTAAGATTCTGTGATTAACCTAAACATATCCTACCTAACACTTATACACAGATAGCATAGGCTTGGCTACAGTTATATTTGCCAGAAGAATTGTGAAATATATATAATTCATATTAATATATATAGGCCAGAAAATAATTAAATAAATGATGTAAATGATGCACTTAATTGCTAATTTCACATAATCTGAATAGAACAGACACCGCCCATAAACCCTTACCAGGTATGTGAGCCAAGAGGGTGGTGAGAGAAATGATGCCGAACATCTTAGCCAACTTCATGTTGACCGCCTGGCTCCTGTGCATCTGTCTGGCGCTGCGGAAAATCGTGACCAGGATGTGAGCGTAGATGTAGAGGTTGAGTGGCAGGAGAGCCACGAGCTTGACCAGCATCAGTATTCTCACGGCCGGGTCGTTGATGTAGGCGAAGCAGGTGTGGTTGACCGGGTCCAGGTGCTGCACATGGCCGGCCAGTGCCCACTGGCACAGCTGCTTCGCTAGCACAGGTAGGAAGGGGAAGAGCAACTGCTGGGCCAGGAAGAGCTTGCTGTTAACCAGTCGGCCGCAGCCGCCCACCACCGTCAGGTAGATGGAGAACGAGATGAAGAAGACGTAATAGTAGGAGGCCGAGTGGGTCACGTGCTTGACGCTCACCATGAGCTCGCAGACCCTCGAGCCGAAAATCCAGCGGCCGCGGGTCTTCCAGTGGATGGTGAGGGGCCATAGGATGATGTTGACGAGGTTGCAGATGGTGCTGCCCAGGACGAAGACGGCCACGTTGTTCCTGATCTGACTCCTCCGCTTGCCGAGGATGCAGTACAAGAGTGACGCCAGAACAAAGGCGTTCAGGGTCAGCCCTGGCACGAGCAGCGCGAGCTTTGAAGAGGCGCACAAGTTCAAGTAGGTGATGACGCCGCAGTGAGATGGCTGTGTGCGATTCATGGTGAATCCTAATGACCATATAAAAGCGTAAAGAGCTGCCTTCTTTAGAAGTCTATGCCGTGATAGAAGGGCCCAGCCAAACCTCAGTCCATTCAGTGCTACAGACTAATCAACTTCACATTCACCGTCCTTTCAGGTCGTATTTGTTCAGGATGTTATTTCGTATGTAACCCATAGCCTCTGCTTATAACGTCATTTGCCCAAAGGAGCTAATTACGCCACTTGCAGGTTATAATCCCCTAACTCTTATCAGAATTACATGGATTAACTCACTTATATAGTAGGGATGATCCTTTGACTGGTGTGTGTACCTAATTGATAAAACACTTCTCAGTTGGTCTCTGAATATTAATTTATCTCATAGTCTTTTTTTCATGAGCTGAAGAACTAAAGAAACTCATACATTTCTTCCATCTCAAACAATGTCCTATTCTTGGCCAGATCAGGCATTTTCCTAGCATATGATGCACTTTATCATTGTTGCCATGAAAAGCTTAGCACAGATTGTTTTTTTAGAGAATACAATTAATAAGCTACATCATCTGTGTGCACATTTCTTCTAATGTGTGAGACAAAGTGTCCTGACAAGATTAAGTACGTCACTGCAGCACTTTCCCCTGCTGAAGTCAACTGCAACACTCTCAGCTTGCTATCCAAGGGCATGTTGGATTGGATATACTGTACTTTTGATCTGATTAATTAGCCCATGAACTACACATCATTAAGCCAGATTCTTCTTCCTGGCTGTGCATAGACGGAAGTGGCACTAATGAGACTGCAAACCTGTTTACTTTGCTCGCCTGAGTCTGCATACAAGAGTGTGATCCACAGCAAAGGCTGATTAAGCACCTAACTACTCACAGTGGAACGTCAGCACTCAATAGATACTAAACAAGACATCACCACTGGTCAGCTGTAGTGTTTTAGTTTTATGGACTGTTCAAAACTGACAGAAACAAAATACTGTAGCTGTGAAATGCATTTAACAAAATATGACCATCTGTGCTGTGGACTATTTAAGGTCTTTTTGACATTCATATCCTCCGAGGCTAAAGCAAAAGCTCAGAAATTCCCCTGCAGCGCCATCTAAAATATTGATCCAGTGATGACCACAAGAGCCGACTCAGCCCACGGAGCTAGGTGAGGTCTCTGGTGGGAGGCGAGGTAACAGAATTCACTAAAAGGCTCCTCAAAAAGTGTCTTTACTTTTAATTATTTAAGCAAACTTGAGGCAAGAAGGACTCCCTGCTTCTCCCGGGGAAACTGTGAGGTTCTGCAGTCTTATGTTGACTCCCGAGGCTCCAAAAAGAAAAGTCTATTAATTGAACTGTGCAAACAAGTGCTATTAATGCAGCGTATTTGCTGAATGGCATTTGCTCATATTACTTTGTATCATGAACAGAACAGAAGCTGCATACATTACATGAAGTCCGGAAAGAGACTACTGTAATCATGAATATACTGTATATGTAAATGCATCTGAGTGAATAAGCATATTCATCGACAAGCAACTCTCCAGTGGCCTTTACATTTACAACGTGCCTTCTGTGATGTATCAATAATGCACTGTACTACATATTTAATGCCGCATTCTTACTACTTTATACGCAGGAGAAATTAAGCATGCAGGTCTGAAAGTGCTGTCTGGCCTCCTCATAAGTCTGCCAGGGTGATGAATACAGAAGAGGTGTCTCTCCTCTGGTGGTTTGAAGTTGACAGGGCCGAGGGGCCTCAGTAAAAGCCTCTGCAGCAGAAATTGATTGGAAATCAGTGCGGTCGGTTGGCAGGTTCAGTTTGATCTAAACAGGCCAGGCTTCACAGCGCCCTGTCAGTCAATCGTGTGGACAGATCGTTCTCAAGGTGACAACTCTTTCCCTGGGATGGGTTTCGGGTTGGGCTAATGGAGCCTCACCTTTTAAAAGCAATTTGATGCAGAGAGGAGAGAGAGCAAGAAAGAGAGTGAGAGAGAGAGAGAAAGAAAAGGAGAGAGAGAGAAAGACAGAAGGAGAGAGAGAGAGCAAGAGAAAGACACTTTTCCCATTGTGAAATGTGTTTTGTGATATATGCCCAGAGTTGTGAACTTATGAAACTCTTTTAAAAAGGACAGTGAGCACTGTGTCGTGTCTGAAATAGATATCCAGTCATGGGTGGAGGATAGATTCTCCAACTATCTGGGAGAAAAGATAGGGCTTAGCCTATGGCTTTGGAAAAGAATGGACAGTGTGGCAACTTTGCAGTCGATATCTTTTAAGACCTAAATCGGCTTCCAATCTTTATCACTATTCTTCATTCAGCTACTTATCTACAAACACAACCCTGTTTCCTCAAGATCTTATTTGGAATTCAAATTTAGTGTCGGCACTGGGAAGAAAAGATACATCTAATAGTAGAAAACTTCAGACATGGAAGGGCTTCGCACTTTGCAATTGTTCTGAAACTTCCTCACTGAGTTGCAATATAGCTTTGCATATGCAGTCTACTAGAATGAGGCTGAGTATTCTCTTCCCCCTCTAAGGAACACACTGATGTATTGCCTTCATGCCTCCTATATATGAGATATGAGCAGATTGTTAGGGTACTGGAGGGTAGATGAGGTCTGTGTGGCTGCCGGCATCTCTGCCCCTCCTCTGTTAATGACTGCGCTCTGCTGGGGGGGGGTTGGATAACTTCTTGCTACAGGGCTAAGCTTCCAGCCTGCAGTTTCTGTCTGCTGTTTCCGCTGATAAATACTGGCAGGGAGCAGGGAGTGCTCCTCTTGCTCAACAATGGCTGCTTCACTTGGTGGAGTTGAAGGCTTGGACGTCTGTGTGTGCTGCTCAATTGTTTTTCGAAATTCTCTTGTTTTACACAAGACAAGGGTGTACTGGATGTGTTCAGTTGCAATGTTGTGAAGTCACGAACATACAGTATGGGAAAACAAACAATGTAATTCGTACTTGCAATTATTAACTCAGAGGGCCATTGTGTTCACACATTTATTATGACTCCTTCTCTCAGAAAGAACATTTGTGAATGAAGGAATGGTGGCACATGAACAGTAGCAATTTGTGACCAAGTAGTAAAGCAAAATATTTACATGTCCAGCCGTCTAATGAAAAAAAGACAGTTAATGGAGCATGTGAAGTGCATGCATGCAAGTCTACTACACAGAAATGTAGCACCTATGAAATCAGAAGTATCCTAGCACATGCTATATCTATGAAACCATGGCAGTATCATAACATAATACGTAACTTTGTCCTGTACTGTAACTCAAAAGTCACAAGGCATGCAAACTGTTCTAATGATATCCTAGTTGAGTATCTTTCAGAGGCACACTCAGGGATATCTTCCAAGACATTATACTTCATCAAGAAACTTTTAATAGTGTGCAGAGTTAATCACTGACCATCTTGACTGCCCAAGAGTCCAGAAGTGAGACTTGCCTCAGGAGCGAATGCGGTGTGAACGCAGGACGTCTGTGAGTTATTCACCATCTGGGCTCATCCTAATGCATCTAGTTATGACAGCAAGATTAGAATGCAGTACCTTTAACAGAAATGGCTCCAGTCCAACAAATGCAAAGGGGGCTACTACTGGGCGCCATCCAAAAGCCTAGCTGGAAGAAAATCCAAGCCATTTTGGTGGGCCTGGCTGTGTGTGATTCTTCCTTCAAGGGACATGAAAAGACTGCAGAAGAAATCTCTCAAGCATTGACTTTCCTCTCCAAAAAACTCTGAGTTTTTGCTCATTTGAAGTGTTTGCCAAGTTCATCAGGCTTTTGTTTTGAATGCTGTGCTGAATGCAGCTCTGCGCGCAAGCCCGACAGAAACAGAACAACAGAGCAAAACACTGCATGTCTGCCTGGGAGAAGTGTCTTATTTCCTCTGTGAAAATCCCACAGCTGGATATACACATTTCTGGTGGGAGAGAAGAGGCAGAATATCAGGGTTTACACTAAGTGTTAAACATACAGAATGGTGCTGCTCCTGTGCCATTGCGTATAAAAGATAGCAATTTTAAGGAATTAAGGGCTGCACTTTATTTTTCATATCCCTTTACAAACAGAGTGTCTCATATATTGGGTCACAGTGAATAACTGTACATGAATGCTTCATAACTAAATGAAACAAATGTAAAGGTTAGATGGGGCAAAGTTAAAGTTAGGGCAAGTATTGGGTGCCAGCGTGTCACATAACAGTGATTATTATTATACAGCACATAATGATCCAGTGAGCATGAAAGAAGGGCTGCTAACCCTAGCCTTACTGATGCAAGTAAAAAATGCCTCATGATTCAAGTTGTTAAGCAGGATGTGTTCCAGCAGAGCTTGGCCTGGTCTCTGGCCGTGGTCCTGAAATGCCTCTGAGGGCTTGTAAGGAGTCCACAGATGCAGGTTTCTCACAGTGATTCTAAGCAAACACACAAATGATGAAGGCACACACATCTTATCCCAGTGTAACAAGAGCAGGGTGATGTAATACTTTGTTAAGGTTGGGCCACACTGAACATTTCTATTAACACATGCCTAGGTTAGACCTGTGGACCTGGGGTAGAGGGAACATGTTATAAATATGATTGGAATTAAATTAACTGTGTGCAACAACAAAGCTAATGTGCTATTAGACATTGTTGCGTGTTAGATATTTCTCAATGTTATAGTTATGCTGTAATCCGAGCTCTTTGATGTAGAGTGTTAAAACGATTCAATTTGAACAAAATGCATTTGAATAGTGCATATGGTGCTGGTCTGCTAAGTTCTGCTACTGTACGTTTGGAAGTACATCAGGACCAGCTGTTGGGGGAGTAGTGAGAGGTTAGTGCTCTAACGGCGTAACAGACCATAACTTTCCATCCTAAAGCTGTCGCGGTGCAGGAACAAAAACACACTGGCAGCAGAACATTTCAAAATACAAAAAACACACAATATTCTAGCATCTCTGCAAAACCACGAATCAACCACTCTGGCGGAAATAAACTGCAAGCACAAAAAAGAAAATGAAAAAGTTCAGAAAGTCCACGAGAGGAGTAACAAGCTAGACAAACAATAAACTCAGACCGGAGAAACTAAAACCACATTGGCAATCAACAGGATTTCTAATCCAGACACATCACACCTATTTTGCAGAGACTGTCCAAACAAAGCCCTTAGAGAGGAACGTACCCCTCCATCCATTCATCTCAAACAGTCAGAGGTGTGGGCACAAATCTCATAATGGGGGAACTAGAGCAGTGAGGAGGGACAGAGGGTGTTGGCTGACCCTGGCGCCGAGATCGATGGGGACAGAAGCAGCGGCATTCTGATGCTGGTGAGGATAGATCGTTTTGGCACCTGGAACAAATGTCAGGAAGCTGTCATATCTTTAAGACAGGGAATGCTTCACATGGATCAGCAGGACCTATAGTGAATATATAAACTTTAGTCCCTTGAAGGAAGCAAAATCTTTCTGTTTCACGTGCTGTTTTAGATCTGTGTGTTTTCAATGGCCACCAGTAACCCCATTTTTCTAACAGGTCTCTCGTCTGTTAGAGTTTAGGTGAAAAGTGACTAATTAATAGATGATCTTTGCAGCTATTCCCACTCAGTGCTTTGTTAGTGTTCTTGTTACTGCGTCTAAGTTTTAAGCTCCCACCAGTATTGTCAAACAAAGTAAGGAGAAAGAAACTGTCAAATCATATTATAACCTTGGTTTACAAAGAAAAGATGGAGATAGACTATTCGGGACTCATAATGCAAGGCTTCTCATCTTTAAAAGCTGTATTATTGTACAGGGAATGAGCTGTATTATGGCACAATGAAGTAGGCTGTCACTCTATTTAGCATGTGTGTAAGGTCGAGGCACCAAATAGTGACAGCTAGCATATCAAGGCCTTTAAGAGCTTCAGCTACACATAAAAATAATATAACCCTTCAATAAGTTGTGCCCCACTCAGTTGTCTTCCTCTGAGAACTGCCATTGCTATGGGATGGGATATTTTCCTACTTGTATTATGAGGCATGGCAGAAAATGAGCTGCCTTTAACCTGCTTTAGGGGCCTTTCTGATAAATAAATGAAGCAGGATAAAAAATGTGCAACTAGAATATTTGATAATCACCATCAGCTGCCTTTGAAAGACCTACCAAAATGATGAGAACATGAATGCATTTTTTAATTGAATTTTTAAAGGAAAGCTAGAGGCCCAAGATAGCATGTTAAATGCAGTACACGTCAAAAGCTATAATTCAAAACTTTGTTTAGCTAACTCTTCAGGCTTTTCTCTTTTGGTTTAGTAATGCATTATCATTGTTTGTCATATTTAACATTGCTAGATAAAATCAGCAGTGTCAGTCACTGTTTAGCAAAACTTTATTGTGTAATTTCAGACATGTGTGTACACATTTAACATAATGTAATATTTATATATAAAATACTTATATATAAATAATATTATATAATATAATATTTTTATAAAGTAGTATCAGGTCTGTCTGAAACAAGAACGTTGGCTACTGCATAGTGTTTTTTTATGTCCCTTTGGCATTAAAAAATGTTTTAAGTGTTATTATCAGAAGATTCACTTATTTTGTGAACCTTAAACATAACAGCAGGTGATCATTGGCAGGTAATTGCAGTTACAGTATTTTTAGGTCAAATAAAAGCAAGCACCCCGTCCCAACAGATGCATGTTAGTCTGTTCTCAGCATGCTCATTAGACCTGTAAAGCTCACTGAATAACAAACTAATTGATGTCACTTTATTTCTCCCTGCTTATCAGGTCTCCCTATGGAAGCCCTAATTAACTGAACAAGGTGTCGTACTGTTGTCTACGCAAAGCGATTGGAACAGGTATTATGGCACATTATTATGGATATGACATGTAAAAAAAACAGCCCTTTCAGTGAAGGCCCATGGAGGAGTTCAGATGCATGTGCCATAAACATCATGTGTATCCTACATATTAACATAAGTTATTGAGATATTATGTGTATCCTACATACTAATTTAAGCTATCGAGATCTCTTCCTGTGCCAGGGAAAGAAAGAGAGCTCTTCATATTTCTCATGTCAGCCAGACTCAGTTGCACAGCATGTGCTTATGGTGTTTACCTCCTAACTGCCTGGAGGCTACACTCCTTTCATCATGCCACCCAGGTCTACAATAACATAATGTAAAGAACCTCATTTGGGAGGCATGGGCAGCACATTAGTCTTCTAAGGCATTCAAGAATATTCCTGAGTTGATATTTTCATTGGTGGTTCTGGAGCTCGTTTCATGATTCACTAGAGGGTGGAGCTGTAATCCCGATGACGCCCCACTCAGTCTAGACCCTTTGATTGACCTTCGGCCTCTCCTCATCATTCCAGTCTTGTTGCCGGGAAGAGCGTGGAAATTCTAATTCAAGCGGCCCCAAAGAATGTGTCATCGAGCCGCGGCAGGCAAAATCAGGTCAGACTAACAAATTCTGAGTGCCTCCGCAGCGGCGGCGGCAACAGCCCCTCTGAAAAAGCAATTCTTTTTAGGTGGGATTGGAGATGGCAAGCCAAGGACAGGCAGGATCTCAACATCTTAATGTTCTCCACTTTCAAGCCTATTGTGCAAAAATGGAAAATTACTGTGGTGTGAAGATCAAGCCAAAGACGCGCTGCCTCTGTGCAGCAGGCCAAATTTGGCTCTGATTAAACCATCATCTCTGATTTGAAATGGGTGACACAAATCATTATGGTTACCCCCTAACGTGTGAGTGGAATGGCTGATGGCAAATGGCAGCAATGGAAAAGCGATCAACCTTGTAAGGGCCACAGAAATAAGCCCCCCCATTTACAGTAAGGGAATCGATCAATAGTTTGCTTGTCAGTTTAACTGAACACAGAGCTTACTGATGCAAATAGAGAGACGGGCGGCCAGTGAAGCTGACCTGCTTGCCTGTGTGAGCGGCTACACTGATGATCACATAGCGTCTGCTCTCACTGATGCTGAGTATGAGATGAGAGGGTTCTTGGCTTTGAAACATTGTTGAAATGCAATGTAATGGTCAGACATCTCAGAACCAGGAACTATTATGGTCACTTTCCCTTTCAGTCATCTCCTATCATCTCCTATGCACTTTCCTCCTATAACTTTGGATAAAACCCCATACGTTAGCTAAAATACATACTAGATCATATACATTTTAAGAATGTTATTATGTTTTTATGTTTTATATGGACAAATACTGCATATACCATGGGACCATGGGTTAGGTCTTAGTGTTCCACCTGGCTTGTTTGCCTCTTTGTTGCTCTGCTGCACTTTCTAAACAAGATGCCGTGGGGCCATCGCTGATCCTCTTAACAAGACTCATTCATTCAGCTCAATTTGACCATAATTAACAACACCAGGGGAATGGATTTGCATACTTAATGTTGCAGCTTTAAGATACATGTGGCCACGACTGATAACTCAACCCATGGCATATGCATTGTGACCAGGCCCTATTTAACTCTTTTTAACTAAAGTCTATATATTCTAAAGTCAATTCCCTATTTAACTAAAGTTTTCATCAAAACATTTAAATTTATTATTTGATAAGTTCCACAATCTTGGTTCTGAAAATAAGTCCAGTGAAATGTGTGTTTGACCAGTTTATTTGTGATAGCAGCAAAATATATTTAACATAATCAGAAGTTAATCTTTCCTGAGTAGTAGGGGTTTATTGGGGGCCAAGCAGCGAAGCTGCGAGGCAACCCATAGTGATTCTACGTATTCTTATTATTATTATTATAACGAAACACTAAGTTGCCATTGAACCATACAGTAAAAAGTTGGGATATTCGGCACATTGATTCGGTTCAGTCATATCTTTAATTTATCAAAGTTTCAAGTCTGCACTTTGAGTGCTCTAGCGCCACCAACGTTTAAAATTTTGTATTACATCTATGCACTTATCGTACACCACATTTTGAACATTAAGGTATATTTGGAATCCTTGGATGAGACCGAACTCGACGCAGATGTGAATTGGTGATGAAAACGTAATTGATCAGGCTGCCATATTGGATTTAATCAAAAACACCTAAAAGGCATCAAAGTTGGCAAAGTTTGTCCGATTTTCACGAAACTTGACGCAGATGATCTTCAGACCATGACTCATAAATGCATTGCTTTTAGGAGCCATATTCAAAACCCGTCGCCCGTCACGACCAATCAAGTTTGGCTGCGAAGCCGCCAAACAGGAAGTGAAGTGATCTCAGCAAGGCTTTCGCGTATCAACACCAAACTCAGTATAGGGTCTCAGGACCCAATTAGGAGGAGGCTCAATAAATTTGATGACTTTTGACCTATAGGTGGCGCTATAATTAGCAAAATTATGTTTTAGCCTGTAACGGGTCATGTGTTTGGAATTAAAGCATATTAGTGATATCTGTTAATACCTTGAGAGGTCCTTAGGCCGAAACATGCCAACATGTGACGTCAACATAATTCATTCGACCGCCATATTGGATGTCATCAAAAACACTTAAAAGGCATCAAAGGTCAGAAAGTTTCTCCGATTTTCACGAAACTTGACGCAGATGATCATCAGACCATGACTCATAAACGCATTGCTTTTTGGAGACATATTCAAAACCGGTTGCCTGTGACGACCAATCAAGTTTGGCGGCGAAGCCGCCAAACAGGAAGTGAAGTAATATCTCAGTAAAGCTTTAACGTATCAAAACCAAACTCAGTACATGGGGTCAGGACCCAATAAGGAGAAGGCTCAATAAATTTGATGACTTTTGACCTATAGGTGGCACTATAATAAGCAAAATTACATTTTGGCCTGTAACGGGTGATGTGTTTGGAATTAAAACTTACTATTGGTGTCTGTTAATGTTAATGTTAATATACTAGTGATGTCTCTGGGAGGTCCTAAGGCTGACAGATGTGATTTTGTGATGTCAACATAATTGATCTGGCCGCCATATTGGATTTAATCAAAATCACTTAAAAGGCATCAAAGGTCACAAAGTTCATCCGATTTTCATGAAACTTGGTTCAGATGATCTTCAGACCATGACTCACAAACGCATTGCTTTTTGGACCCATATTCAAAACCCATCGCCCATCTTGACCAATCAAGTTTGGCGGCGAAGCAAGGCTTTTGCGTATCAACACCAAACTCAGTGCAGGGTTTCAGGACCCAATTAGGAGGAGGCTCAATAAATTTGATGACTTTTGACCTATAGGTGGCGCTATAATCACAAGAAGTGGGCTCATATTTCAGCAATGCTTTCACATATTGAAACCAAACTTAGTATATGGACTTGGGACCTCATCCTGAGGACAGACAATAATTTTAGCAACCTTTGACCACTAGGGGTGCTATAATTTGCAACACTTTCTCGTATCGACACCAAACTTGGTATGTGGACTCATGACTACAACCTGAGGATGCACAAAAAATTTGGTGACTTTTGACCACTAGGGGTGCTATAATTATCAACACTTTCTCATATAGACACCAAACTTGGTATGTGGACTTGTGACCACATCCTGAAGACGCTCAATATATTTAGTGACATTTGACCACTAGAGGCACTATAATTATCAACACTTTTTTCTCGTATCGACACTAAACTTGGTATATGGAATTGTGACTACAACCTGAGGACGCACAATATATTTGGTGATGTTTGAGGCATGCGTATGTGTGGGGGGCTATTGGGGTGTGTGGGAGAGGAGGTTTATCTGTGTATGTGTGTGTGTGAGATGGGGGGTTAATTGGGTGTGTGTATAATGTAACAACATTGGGTTGCCATGACAACTCCTGCTCAACTGCTTGGCCCCCACATTGCTGCTTGCAGCTATATTTTTAATTGTATTTCAAGTATTGTTGTAATTAAACGGCAGCTTTATAAGGTAAGATGATAAAACATTTTGTTTTCGCTCACATCGGGCTTCCAACTATATGTAATTATGTTACCTACACAATAAAGCTCTTTCTATGGTGAATAGATAAGCAACAATGCACCATAATTACGTGATCAGTGTGGCCAGGGAAGCTGCTATGCTGATTTTTTTCTGAAATAGCAGCAACTGCTCCAGTCACAATGATACAAATAACTGTCTTGTTTTACCAGTTCATTCAATATCACAGTGTTTTTCAAACAGCAACACTGTTATTTCACCAACACGGAGCTGAACATCCACTGCCATCCACTTAAAAGGAAAGAAAACTATTTGAGCCACAGCTACAAGACTGTACATGAACATTTTTAATTGGATCCTTCAGCAGCGTGTTTGTGTGTGGGTGATTATATACTGTCTATATGGGGCCCGGTAATTTGTCACTGTCCTCCATTGTCTCCTTAGGAGAAGGGGCCTGCATGCAATTCACAATTGCATGCCTCTCACATGGATCAAAAACCAATGTGGCCCAACCAAGGCAGTTTGGCGCAGCGATGACTTAAAGGCACATATTATCATCGCAGCTGTCTTTAGGAGAGGCTCAGTCACTGCTCAGTGGGTTCAGCTGTGCTGCTCCACACGATCACACTGGATGAAGAGATTTAAAAGTAATTGCAAGGACAAAAGTCCCCCCCCCACCACCACCACCCTTCGCCATTACCAAATTTCACTCCCTGCTGCATCTCAAATGATCTCTCCCTTGGGATATGACACCAAGGTTGATGTGGCCTGCAAGCTGTTGCTTATTCTCCCTCCAAGCACCTGTCTTGTGCTGTTGACTACTTTTTATGAGGTTTATGAGGTGAGTTGGCTCCTTCTGAGCATTTAAAACATTTTTGCTGACACAATCTGGCATTGCACTACACACGCATTGAAGTCCTGCTGGTAATTAATAGTTGTCTTTTTATACGGGGACACTTTTGTTAGCAGATTTTTTTAACAGCAGAAGTTATATTTTATTTCATTTCAACATGGTTTCCAGGTCATTGTCTTTGCCATTTCAAAACCCCTTTCAGAACTTAAATAAGCAATTCTTCATTTTTCCTTATCTTGCTGACCAAGGCCTTTTTCTGTTTTCCCTGCATCTGTGCATAAAAAGTCAAGCAGAATTTCAATGAGCCAGTGCCAGGCTTTGAAGGTTGTCCAGCTGACTTCAAATCAAATATTTAGCAATGCCTCTGAAGGCTAACTCTATCTTAACCTCTGCAGATCTCTGTTGGTTTTCCGAGTGCTCACTTCAGCAAATCATCAGACACACACATCTCTACTATCATACCGCAGGTGCTCTCGTAGAAGTCAGATGTGCAGAGAGAGTCACTGCATTGCTCGGGCTGTAGAGTGTGTAGTGAATACCTGCTTGTCTTTGTTGCAGCTGAGTGGATTGCTACACTATGTTTACTGACCCCCCCCCCCCCCATCCCCCCATCAATTAAAGAGCAATGGTGAGACTGACTTCACATAATATATGATATATTTCTTGCCCTGGGTCCTTGTACATCATGTTTCATATCCACTTTTTTATTGTTTTCTTTCTTTAGTGACACAATATAGAGGTAGGGGCAACAGTTGCCTTCCATGCTCTTGATTTAGAAAGTAGGAACTGAAGAGAAAATGTCATGTAATGACTAGAAACTCTGCATGCTTTGTAAAAGAAAGGTCTCTGTGATTACTTTTGAAAGATCTCCACTGGTGGCGTTCAGAATTTCCCCCATCTTTGTCCTCATCAACATTAGAGCACAGCAGTTATCTAATGTGGCTCCCTCTCTGTGTGTTTCAGACATGGTACAGTGCAGTCCGTTGTTTAGCTGAAGATGAATGAATGGTGACTAGAGGAACAGTGGGATTCCCAGCAGGTTCCATTTGAATTTGTATAAATGCCATACACTCACACACTTCTCTCTCTTTCTCTCTCTCTCTCTCTCTCTCTCCCCCCTCCCTCTCTCTCTCTCACACTCACACACACACAATTTTGTCTGCAATTCTTTACCCTCCATGAGAAATGCCACCGAATTTTTACAGCAGATCATTTGAGGATTTCAGTGTGGCTTCTATTTTTATCGGTGCAAACATCACCAGCTTGGGTAATCAACTAGACCAGATTGCACACAGAGAAACAAATTGCTTCATTTAGCCATGAAAATGATTGAGCAAAGCATGCCATATAAGCTGAGAACATTCATCAAAGCTGTTTACCACAAAAACAAATCACTTAGGCCAGACACTTGTCTCGGAAACAATTTAGGCTTAGTTTGAATTAATCACTGACATTTCATTGATATTGCAAAACTCATCAGAAAACAAATGAATATAGAAGTCACCGCTTGAATTCTAAAGTATCAATTACAATGTTGTCATTAAATGTAATATGTAATCAATTGAATTGATAATCCACAATTTGTCATTTTGAAGGAACTGCACGCTGCTGCATAGCTTGTTTTTCAATACATTGAACAACTCTATAAAACAATTGAACCCCATATTTTAATGAGGTAAACCTGTCCTGGCTAACAGGGAAATTAGAGAGGATTTAAAGCCCCTCCCCATCCTTTAGAGTCTACTGAGGAAACTACAGTATAACCTAGTCCCATACCCCATGGGCTTCTCTGGATCCTTTTTTCTGATGTGGACTGCTTTTGTAAACATCCCTCCCTCATTCTCTCTCTCTCTCCTTCTCTCTCTCCTTCTCTCTCGCTCTCTCTCTCACTCTCACTTATCCTCGTCCTCACTCACTGTGCCTTTTCCCTTCCGTGTGCCACATTTGGGCAGCTGCACTGTCTGAGTCGCTTCTGTAGGCCCAACAAAGCATGTTTATACCTCAGAACGGCTGAGCAGTTTGCTGAGTTCACAAATCGTCTAAATAATTAACATGGATCAAAACGCTGGTTCCACATTGTGGAGTGGGCTTTGTGTGTGTGTGTGTGTGTGTTTGTGTGTGTCTCTGACAGAGAGAGAGACAGACATAGAGAGAGAGTGAGTGTGTGTGTTTATGTGTGTGTGGGTCTGTGTCTGTATGTAGTTTAGTGTATGTGTGTGTGTGGAGGTGGTGGTGGTGGGGGTTGCTAGGTGCCAAGGGAAGGAAAAGCAGGGAAGGCGAGCTGCAGGCCAACGAACACAGAACGTACCATCTGTGAGCCATGCTCGCTTAAAACAAAACATCCTCTTGCGTGACACCAAGGGAGGGAGAACAACAAAAAAACAATACAAAGAAACTTTTTTTTTTCTCATCACACAGTCCCGTTTACACTGCATTCCAGAACGCCATAGAGCAGCGTTCCCCACAGCTTGCCTTCTTTTACGCTGACACCTTCAGGAATGCCTTGGTCTCTGCTCACTCGTGGGGAGCAAATTAGTATAAAGACGGCCTCCATTACCTCAGTAGAAAATAGAGTGATGACACCATAGCATTGCTCAGTCGATAGTCTAAGTCACTCTGTATAAGGAATGAAGACTGCTCAGCAATTCCTTGGATCGATTCCCGTATCAAAATATACAGTATATCAGGTACACAATTTAGAAGGGCTTTTGATATTCTTGAGTCATTAAACAGCTAATGATCATATTTAATTTAAAACATAAATATGGGAACAATGGTGGAAATAATAATAATATTCTGATGATGATATATTTTTATTGTTAATAGTTATAAAGTAGACTTATGGAACATTCTTTCAGTTAACCTCTTTGAGACTGAATTCACACTTGTAGTATAGTATGCAATAGCAGTGATCACAGATGCTAACTGTGTCATGATCTTTGCAAAATCTTGATCACTGTACAGTTATCTCTGTTATCTCTGAGATTTTAAAGAGCAGAATATGTAGCAGTATCAGGGCTTACTGAAGTCTGGCTGGAAACTGGAGGGTTTGTAATGTGCTGATCCAAACCACTGGATGGCACTGTTCTTTCTTCAAACTATCTGAGAAGTTTGATTCCTGTCAAACAGGAAAAAAATATCTGGTAAGCAGAGCAGTTTGTATTGATTATAAACCTTTGAGCTTGGATTCTATCAGAGCCTTTCCTCCCATCAGCTATCCTTTCTCATGAGATGAAAAAGCTAACTTCATGCCAAGTCATTGTGATTTCATAGGCATGTTACGCAACTCCACACACTTTCCCTGGTTCCATGAAAGAAGACATCAATGCAACCACAAGAAGAGACCAACGTAAAGCATGAGAAAAAAGGTAAATAGCATCAAATGAGTCCATTTTGACATGATGACTTAGATTAGGTGATATCAGTACAATGTATGCATAATGCATAATCGCACTGTGTCTGCAAAAAGGTGAACTGAAATATACAATTACCTAACCTTTCATTTAGACTGCAAGGAGAAGATAACAAAAAAGGACACAAGTGTATGATTGGGCTTCGTTGACACATGGGGGTTGGCAGGCAATTTATTCCCCTGATGATGCTGGTGTCCTTGATGCCACACTTGAATGATAATGTTGGGTTGCATGCATTTATTTTTTTGTGCCGCTCACTCTGCTTATGTATACATGACCAGAGCATTTGTGACAAAAAATCTCCATCAAATGGGAAAAAAACAGATCAAGCTGTGACTAAATAAGCAGTAACTATATCCTGCTCTGAATCATGACCTTTCTAGAATATTCCAAGTGTTTTTTTTTTGTTTATTTTTTTTGCTCCCTTGGCTGCTGTGACCTCCTCCTCCACACTCCCGTGATGACGGCATGTTTGGTTTGAGCCTCCTCCTGACTACGGGCCAGATGTCACCCTGACAGAGTGGAGAGACGTAACCGTGACCGAGGCGCGGCAACACGGTGAGGGGAGCACGACACGGGGGGTGCGGAAGAAACGTGGCCAAGTGGGGACTGGCAAATGAGATAAAGGCTCCTCCTTCTATGTCGTCCATGGGCCTTGTAGTGGCACCTTGCCCTTTTGAAAAGCCCAACCCAGATAGTCAGATCAACCCACAGGAACTGACCTTTCTTGGGTCTACTCGTAACAGAGAACAAAAGGAGTCTGGTCCCCTTGCAGCATTTTTCTTTTAGCTGACATGTTCTAGCGCTTCCTGGAGACAAACACTAGTGATTCACTGTTCCTCAATATGGATCATAGAGACAGACACACCCTAATGATGCACATCAGCAGAGGTGGAGTGGATCAATTTGTAGACTATAGTATCATTAAACACTAAACACCTCACTAAACCTCTATACTTGGGATTAAAATAGGCTCAGTCTAACTGCATAGTTATCAAGAATTTGTATCTGATTCCAGACTCAATATTTATAGTTCTGGTATTGATCACCAAAATATTTAATGTTGCAGCCTGGAAATAAGTTTACATGGTATATCTGTATGTAGTGCAAGACAAACAAATTACTCTCTAGAAATAGTCTTGAAAGAGTGCACTTATCAATGGCAAAGGGACATTTTTGTTGTTCCTATAATGACGGCACCCTTTAGAAAGCTGCCATGGCGACACAGTCATGTTATCTTTGTTAGTGTTATGTTCATTTGTCTAAGCCTTCACTACATTCTTTCCCCCAGCTAGAGGTGGTTAAAATGATCTCTTTCTAATATGAACGTGTTTTCATGTCAAAGTCTAACGTGTGTGCACATGACTGCAGTCAGTACAGGCCTATCTTTGGTGATTGTTAACTGCACCTGGTGTGATGATAAATGGTATTGACATAATCTCATACAATCTGATATGCAATAAACATAAAAGATTAATGTAATTGTGCAGTTTTGACAAAACAACTCAATACACCCTCCCATACCAAAAGAGGCCTCAGTATAGGACACTGAATGATATCTCCAGTCATAAAATGACTGATCTCTTGTAGAATAAGATCTGCTCTGACAGATTTAATCAGCTTCCTGTGTGCATGACTTAACCAAGTGAGATGATCAAAAGAGGCTGGGCAGGGCAGCGAAAGGTTCGATGGCGTTGTCATTGTCACTGATGACGATAGCTGCCGTCAGTATTGCTGTGATTGATAATGAGAATGACCCGGTGAGATGGGACGGCAAAACTACGGGGAGCTGCCCTCTCATTGCCTTGGAGAGTGCACGCATGGCGGAGGCTGCTCAATTCCCCCAGGCGCGCCCACCTGAGCAGTGATGCCAACCAGAGAGCGCCAGCCCAGCCGGCCCAGTCTGTTGCCAGGGACGGACTGCTCAGCTGACCTCACCCCCCCACCCCCCACCACCACGACTCTGCTCTCCCGCTCCCCCCACCAAGGGCTGCCAGTGAAAACATCTCTCAGGGCTTTAATTGAGAGAGTGTGTGCAAGCACAAGGAATGTGTTACATGAATGCAAGATGACTGGCAAGAGTGCGAAGCGGCGACAACTGTGGCTAGGCAATCACAATGGCTCTAATTGGTTGTGCCGGCCAGTCCATCTTCAGTATGATTATCATTAGTGAGAGGGTGCAACCTCTGGGTGATAATCAGATTTATGGAGCCTTTTGACAAATCGAGTTAACCTTTGTCGGTGATCGTGGCATATGTCATCATGGCAAGAATAAAGGAAAATTACCATAAACTGTTGATATGCATCCGGCTATTGCTATTGTTCCATGTATCGGATACAATATCACAAGTGATCATTGCATTCTCAAGTGCTACACAGCATAGCACACAGCCTGACACATTCCAAGTATGTTTACATCTCAGGAATCGTGAGCGTTTATATATGTAATCAGTTACTTGCGTAGTCATGTGTGTGTGAGCGAGGAAAATATGACGAAGGCTGCACTCAGCACCTTTTGGTGATTCCATTAGGGAAAAAACATTTTCTATGCAAGAAGAGAGAGTACATTGTTTATGCTTCCAGGCCATTCATCGAAATGCATCAAAGGCTGAACAAATTGAGCTTTATCAGGATCAAAAACAAACTCAAGCTCCAAGAAGTCTACGCCGCAAATTACAAATTGTCAACCTTCAAAAGTGACCAATTTCATAATTATATCTGACCAGTGGACCATTAACCAGTGGAAGTCATGTTATTCACACATAGTAAGCTCTATGACCTCTGAATTATGGTTTCACCATTTGGCCTGGAATCTTCCATTGGAGAGTGTCACACACACACCATAAATGAACAGGACAGCACCATCACCTCCACCATCAAGTACCAGTAATCCAAAAATAATTTACTTTCCTGACATTGCTCCAGGATGTTTCAGGTCTTGAGCAATTAATTATTCATAGTATTCAGACAGGAGCTGCTGCTCCCATTTTGTTTAGACAAACCCTTACAAGACTTAAGTTAATTGCCTCTATTGAGAGAGCACAACTATATACCTTCCCTAAACCTCTATCCAAATATCAAGGGCATTATGAACTCAACTATGCGTATGGCTGAGTGATTTGATCCCTCTGCCCTTCTCGGGTAGTAAGACTGTTTTGTTTTGGATCTTCATACTCATGCCTGTATGCCCAAGCTTCTTTTCAAATGTTCTTTTGTATTGCGAGAAAGAGGAAAGGGGAAATTGGGTTATTTGGTGACAAGATTACATTCGGGAGGTACTTGAGTTCGGTTTCTTTCACATTTAAGCTGATTATTGTTTTATGCTTTCCTTATTGTGTACATTGAATGTCATTGCCCTCATTTGTGCTTTTAAGCCATCACTCCATAAGTCAGGAGGTGAGACATTTCTTCTGTTTAAACTATTTTGATTGTGATGTACAGTAGTACTGTGATGGTGATACTGATGATGATGATGATGATGATGATGATGTTAAGATATCGTTCACAACCTGATCATTTTGGCTCATATGCTTGAATATACAGGTGGTAATTTCCTATGTTGATAGCTGGTATTCACAACTTAACTATGCACTGCAATGGTGCTTACTCAAACATGTGTGGCCATTGGCTCACTGTCAGTTTAAAATGTATACTCTTAGATGTGCATGCAGTCCAGACTTTTCTTAAAAGGAAGAAGCATTGCGGGCAAAAGCAGTTCAAGGACTTAAGCTGGCACAACCATTCAAATGCCCTCGGCAAGACCATTTTCACACTATATTTAGAATTCAGCATATGGCCATTAATTTGCACAGGAAATATCTGCACAACAGTGAAGGACTGCTCGAAAATGGCAGGCTTGAATCTGAGCAGCAACGTGCCCAAAATCATCATCATGAATTAAAAATAATTCACACATTGGTTTAATTCAGTGTGCAAAATCATCGGGAGCCATTTGTATTTAATTCTATGCAAATGTGTGAGGCTGACCAATTGGTGAAGTGTGTTAGGGGCTCTGACAGAGAAAATGGATGAAGGTGACAGTGAGCTTGAGATCACTATAAATTATTGTGGCCCACCATCCACGGAAAAGGTGGATGTCTGGGGGAAGGTATGGGCCGAGACACAATCAATTTTTTTAATGAAAGCATTCACCTACAAAACACAACAGACACTTCCTTGAGTGGAATGGTGTGGTCAATAAATTACATTGGCTGTGAGATGACATACGACAGCCAGTGTGTGTGTCCCTGCAGAGAATGAGAGCACACTGTGAAGCAAGAAGCGATGGAGCCTCACATTTACAACAGCAGTAAAAAAAGAAGGCTTTTTTCCCCCATCAGTGCTAAATGCCCTGTGATTCTTTTTCAGGCAGGCTATAGCAGCCTAAGGCTAGTTACATCTCTGTCAGGTGAAAGAAAATAAAAACAAAATCCACAATGTAGACGCTGTAAGACTTTTTGCATAGCCTGACCTTGATGTGCTTTTGCAGAGCAAGTTTATCTGTGGGCTCTTGTGGTGCGAAAAATGCAAATGGCGAAATGGCGAAGGCCCCCTTGCTGGCAGCCGTCCAGGGCGCCTGCACAAATGTGCTAACAGTGCAGCCTGGAGGAAAGGCTTTCTTAGAGCAGTGATTAATGCTCTGTTTGTTTGCGCCGGTGCTCTTAGCTGACCTCCGGCGTGATGGACGTGTCGCGCCGCACTGAACCCTTTCAGCTGTATTTAAACACACTTTGGGCCTGCGCTCGATGATGTCCTTCCCTGCCCAGGCGAATGGCCACATAAATCTGATTGGCGTCGTTAATGTGGCCTTCCATTTTGTGACGTGATCAGGAGAATGTTGCTCTCAATGGACCTGACTGCGACATAACTAAGGTTATAACGCACTAATGGCGTGGTTTTAGCACCCTGTGATATTTCTTTTTTTAATTTAGTCACTCATAAATGAACAAGAAGGAACACAGCTTTAGTGTGTAGTAGTGTGTAATAGTTTACTGTAGTGTGTTGTGTTTAATAGTGTTTCTGAGTACATAACACAATGTAGAGCAAGAGAAACAATAACTTACACAGGTCTTAAGAATAATTTATGACTGGGGGGGGGGGGGGGGCGTCTGTGGCGCAACTGGTGCCTACAGGAAACCGCTCCAGGACGTTTCCAGAAGGTACTTTTCTTCCTACTTTCTTTATGAAGAACTCAAGACTCATTCATCCCAGGATATGTTTATAGAAAATGCAGTATTCCACTGAGATGTCATGAGAGAATTTTACATTCCGTTCTCACCCCATATGGGAACATTTGCATAATATCTCACTGTTTATATTTTCAGTTTTCTTTGAGCATCTAGCAAAACAATTCAACCTGATACAGGGACATATTAATGGTCAGCCTCTTTTAAGTAGCGACAAATGATACCCAATGTAAATCAAGACAATGAACTGCTAGACTACACTGCTATACGCTCAATATTTCAGGTATTACAAATAAGAACGTATATCTTCTGTACACCAACAGGGCTTTCACTATAAATTGCTCATTATAATGTGTAATTCCAGGCCCTGTGTTGAATGGAATGTTTACTTACTGTATCCATCAACATGATGCTATGATGCCGGCTTCTGTGAAATGGCCAGAGGGGGAAACACATGCACATCAGCTATGTGAAAAGAGTGCAGTGGTGTGTGAAGGCAGAACACGAGATCCACATGGTCTCTGTAATGCTGTCATGCTTTTCTTCCCTGCATAGGGGACCATGCCTGGCTTCCCCACAGCTCTTTCATGGAGTATCTGAGTAAGGCGCACCCAAGGTGCGGTGGGGGACACAACGAGTAAAGCGAAGGGGGTTGTAGTGAGCATCCATTCCATGGATCTATTAATAGATCTTGGACAAAACACCTCTGGGAGATTGCACGCTTCAGTGCCCAACACAAGGGAACATCACCACTAAGTTGGTCTTGAGAGATGGGCATTCCTCATGAATATGAAATACAAGATGGTCCAAGTGTATGCCACAGACTGCAAAGAAAGACCTTGATTATGTTAGTTTATGAGTCATTTCACTTGTTATTTCATTATTTCTGGTCACCAAGAGAACAAGGTCACAGAATTTGTACCTTAAATGTTTTTTGGCAAATTCTTTCTTGACTCTGAATTGTTGAACTTTGAAAGGGGTCAGTGCCTGTTATTCTCTCACATGAAGAAGCACAGTAAGACTAATTATTAGCAAGTCCCAATCATTTTATAAACTAGTTCATATTATGAAAAGCATGCTGCTTCGATTAGGACCAAACACCTACTGTTGTGATATTCATTCTACTATGGGCTCTGGAATTGCAGCATCTGCACTATGACAACATTGAAAGTTTAATTTTATTTCAACACTTGCACTTTAACTGGGCAATTCTCTTCTCCCTTAGTATCATATCACACAAATTGCTTTCAATTTGCAGGGAATTACAACTAAAACCAATAGAGATCAAGAGTGAAAAAGAGTGAAAATATCATCTGACTAGAGCATTCAAACTGAAATGGTTTGGATGTTGCTGTTTCTCCCCAGTGTTTTCGTTGGCCCAACTCTGCCACTCTAAATTACATTCAAAAAGTGCAACCTCTACTGATAGAGCAGGTCACTGAACACAGGGGCTTAAAACGGCAGTGAACACTGGCAAAAGGGATGACATTTTGTCTATACAAGTATGTACATTGAAGGTTTGTCATTCTTCATTACAATGCTATTGTCAGCAAAATAGCACTTTATAGCATTGTTGTTTTTAAAATAGATTGAATTGGAATCAGTTGTGCATTGGACTGGTTGGTAAATACATCACACCCCAATACATCTGCCCCAATACGATTTGTCTGCGTCACTTTTAACACTTTTAACAAAGCAGCTATCCAAACTCCTCATTACTTTTGTATAACTTGTATAACTTTGAACACCACACTGCTCCTAAAAGAATGAAATTTCAGAACCAAAGTTCTCACTTATTCATCGTGTCTCACAATGTAAAAATATATTTGGGCAGCATTGGGCACGAATTGAATCTGTTGGGAAATGCACTTTACAATCCATTATTTAATACAAATTTAGTCTTTGCTTTACTTACTTCAGGCTTTCCTCAGTCACACACAAAGGCATCTTTGTACAAGAACAGTTTGATTTAGAAAGAATACTAGCACCTTACAGTATTTCTAGAACTCTAGCACTTTATCTTTAGCTACCACAATTAGCCAAAGTAGACCATACAGTAAGCCTATTGCTGTATACCACATCTGTCAGCATAGATGGTAAGAGGCAAACAGAATGCAGTGAGGACCGCTCAAACATATGCAGATTGGCATTGTCTCCTCCACACACGTGAGACATGTAGCTTATGTGACATTGGAGAGGCACGTTCCCATTGCCAGAGGTAATTTCAGATGCAAAACCCCAGTAAGTGCTGCTTGGACATGGAAATACTTAATGGAGACTTCACGTTCTTTTGTCCATGATGGATGCTGTCATCAGGCAGACATGTATCTCCCCTGACCACTGGAAGCACATAAAGAGTGCTGTTCCATTGACTTGCCATTATTCAGAGATAAAAGGAAAACTGTGTATTTGCCTTTGCGTTTTTTTGGAGCATAGTCTGCAGGAATAGTATACTTTTGTGGTTCAATTAATAAAACATCATAAAAAGAGCTGCACAAGAGCTTTTCTGTAGGACTGTGTTCAGACAAAGGCCACAGAGACGTCTGGACCCTCTTCAGAGCAAAGCAGATGGCAAAAACGGAAAGTGCTGCACATCACATTGAGTGTAATGGTAATTTTCAGAACATGGATGAAATTCTCGTCCTACGCGTCTTCCTCATATTCCTCTGTGTAACTCAACCTGCCAATGAACCTGGATACCGCACAATCTGGCACAAGCCAGACTTTTTTTATTATTGGTATTGATTAGCCCAGAAGGGGCTCCATAAACTATGGGACCCAGGACCATGCGCTGACCATCTGTCCAATGGGCTTGTGTGCTCTGTCTGGTCCATACTGGGAGAATCAGAAGAGCCATTAAAGAGGGAGGGGCCCCAGTCTGCCAGCGAGGCTCAGGCCATGATTCACCACTAACAGATGGTGCTGATGGAGACTGTCACTCCTCGAAGATGCTCTTCCTGCCCAACATTGTCTTCTTAACGCTTAGGACAGTGGACGGTTTCAGCATATGACGTTCTGCCACGTCTTCGTCAGAGTCTAGTATGAGTCTATACTACTAGACTCTGACGAAGATGTGGCAGAACATCGAAGCGTTAGTTCCTTATGTTGGCACTTTAAAATAAAATCTGAAGTTTATACATCTGTGTTGCTCCGATAAAACTCCTCTCTCTCAAAATATAAACAGTATTTGCGGACTGTAAGAAGAACGTTTAAATTGTGAATATCCAGGCTGTACCATTGTTGTCATTGTGAAGTCAGTCTTTTTTCCTTAATCTTGGAGGCATACTATGGTCATTTTATGATTTATTTAAAAAATATCTTACTGTACATATAGTACCTTTAAAATCTAGAGAAACATTATGGAGGTTGACTTCAATTGAAAGTTTGTTGTTTATGGATTTTAGAAGTTTCATGGAAATGTAGTAACTTTAAACAAATACAAGTACTGAAACTTCCATGTCTGTGCACTGATCCACCGGTGCTTGCATAATGTTGTAAACAGTAAGTAAACACCACACAAACACACACACACACACACACACACGTAGCCCAGCCTTTTATAAAAAAAACATTCCCTTCTGTGAAATTTTATTAAAGTAAGCTGATGTGTGAATCCTGCTGACTCATTCTTCGTCACTGAGAATGATGACTCCCTCATCTGGAGTCAATTTCCAAAAAAGCCTTGGAGTGTCAGTGCTGTTTATCCTTCACTGATGCCCAAGTGACGTTCGTTCTTATGAGGCCTTAATTAATGTGAGGCTCATACAACACTCCCTCTGGGCAGCTGTTCATCAGTTGCAATAGCACCTTTCACTGACCTCCTCCACCTCCTGCTTATCCTAATGAATGGAACCAGTACAAAATGGTTAGAGAAGTGGGCCCAACAGTCGGTGGAGTTCATGCTACAGGGTTGACCCACCTGAATATCATTCATAAACATCGACCTTTGTTGTTGTAAACAAGGCTCATGTGCTTGGAGCTCTCTGAAGACTGATTGTGAAAACTGATCTGCGTTCTACTTTTTACTGTTTTTCCTACCACCTCATCTACATCCAACTAAGATCAAGTATGAAACACTAAATTATGCATGACGATTGTAACCAGGAGGAAGTATGCTTTATTTTTGAATTACACTCATTTTAAAAGAAGCAAAGTATTCAATTCACCTGTTTGGTTTCCTGAAAAACATTATTGATCCTTAAAAAGATGCATGACCCTCTGGACCCAGCTGAAATGGAAATTGTATTAAATCATTTTGATTAATAGACGTGGCAAACGACTCTCTGCTGCTTTAATGAGTTTTCCCCACCTCATCCTGCAGGGGTTTTAGTTTGAAGAAAATACCTAAAAACATGCCCACAGAAACAGAAGAAACAGAGCTCTCGCTGCCCCTAACACCGGGTCAATGGCTTTGCTTTACACATAAAGGATCACTCTGCCTCCGAGGCTGGTGGCAAAACCGACCCCGTGCAAACAGTCCTTTGTATTAGCTCGCTTCTCTCTCCCATGTAGCTGGAAATGCTGCAGTGATTGGACTAATGGAGGAGAGTGTGTAATTATCTCTTTTTTCCCCAGCCTGCTAATGACGGATGCTGACACCCGCTGAACTTGTCCTCCTCTTCGCTCAGGTCCATTTGATGCCTCTACTGTGCCACGTGCTTGGGCTGCTTTTGAAGCGACGCCCCCGAGCGGAACCAGAAGTTGGGAAAAGCCATCGTGGGCTGTGTTATTAGCGGCTAATAGCAGGTGCTCGGGTCAGACACACGTCTCCTGATTAATGTGTTTTTATCTCCGACAGCACAATATCGGAGCCCTCTAATGACAGCGCTAACTTCATGGCTGTATGATTTTCGCAAGCTGCCACGTGGCGACTTTTAATCCTAACGACCTGCTTCAGGCACGAGAGTGAGGGACGGGGCTGGCCGCAGCTCACAGGAGCGCAGGCCCGAGGCGATCTAATCGAAGCCGGGGTTCACAGGGCAGTGGCCGTGGAGCAGGAGAGAAATATGCCGGCTGTAATTGCAGGAAAATAGGCTCTCGCTGTGTGTGTCCTCGGCACTTTGTTTCACGCCAGTCCTCGGGTCTTCCAGCGGTCAGTGCACATAAGGATACCTTCAATAAATCAGCCCTCACTCCCCCTCCACATAATAGTACTCAGGTGGCAGGGTGCATCTGGGCAAGAGGCCAAAGCCATTAATTTGTTTCGCTGACAGAGATCACATCAAAACAATGCCACCCTGCCTGGCAGTCATCAAGCGCAGTCTATAATTGAAAGAAATGAAGGCGCCTTTGTATGTGATGTTCGGGCCAAATTAGTGCTCTTGAAAAGAACGTGGTATTCAAAATGACCAATGACTCATGTAACTATCTGGTTGCCTATTGATAATGGCTATTTTTGCCTATTTTGAAACAGATGCTAATTGACTGATGTTGGACATTTTGTTCTGTCCTTCAGCCAAAATGTCCCCTGCAACAGTGAAAGAATAGCAAAAATAATCATCCTCAAGTATGAAGAAAGGAATCTTGAGGGTGCATTTCTGAAAGAAATCTCTATGGCCTGACCATCTCCATTTTCTTCTCTCAGTCTCCCATTGTGAATGCAGCCAGTGTTGCTGGATAATGTTCAAATCCGTCTCTGAGTCTGACTGCGGACCCAAAGGGCCCGTGTCTTTGCAGTCATTTGCATTGCCACTTGTGGCTAACATCCCCGGGATGGGACAGGCATCAGAGCAGGCTGAACAGACAGCTGGCAGCAGGGGTTCATTCTGGCATCGCGCCCGCTCGCCTGCCTGCTCGACGCTACAGATGCCCAAACCATCCTGCATCAGCTTCAGACTATTCATGGCTGTAACTACTGTAGCATGTCAATCAGCCCCTTTGTGATGGGCATGGTCTAATTAACTACCCCACCTTTTGGCCAGTCAGATGCTGCTGGTATTTTTTGGACGTGTGGGTCAAAGGGGAGGATTGTGTGTAATACAAATGCCTTTAGTTTATATGCTGAGATTGTTTAAATGAATTGAGTGGGATGCTGTGACAGAGTGACCCATGTTGTCACTATATTTATAATACTTAATAATACTTATTACATACTTAAATATTTGGTATGTTTCCTTGATTGAAATATGTTTCCTTTTTAGCAGAGTCTAAGTCCACATAGGTTCTGTTATTGTTCGTCTTTCTATTACGTTTTGTGATTTCGTTTATGTACGTGATTTATTTATTTATTTGTAGCCTAGGCCTAGTTGCGCTGGATGCGCAAGAAGGGGTGTGTGCTCCTTGGTACCCAAATTGGCTGATTAGCCTAATAACGAGTAGGCCTGGTTTTTCAATTAGGGAGGTAACCTGATCACTTTAAAACCCCTGTGGTGGGAGAAGGTGGAGGCCTATCTGGATTGTACACACAGCTTGTGTGTACCTGACACTGCTGTGAGTATTAAGGACCATTGTGCGGCTTATAATACAGTCAATGTGTGAGGCTTACCGCATTTCGTATTTTGTCTAGACTATATGTGTCTTTGTTTTTGTAATTAATATTGGTTATTTTGCACAGGTGTTTTCAGAATATATCAGCCGATTTAATAAACTTATTTATTTTACACCAAAACCACTGATCATCTGTCTGCTTCTCCTGGCTACTTTATCACAGATGTGCTGTGAGTCCTGTTTAAACGTTGTAAGCCCTTGTCTCGTCTTTTTATATTCAGTTGTAACATTCTTGAGCTTCATCACAGCCCTTGGGTCATTGTACACTCATCACCCATCTCTCATGCACATGTATATTTTGTACACACACACACACACACACACACACACACACACACAAACACACACACGGATACAAAGGCCCAGACACGCACACTAGCACACACACACGTGCACACATACCAGCGCTTACTCACTTGTGCCACATCAATGAAATATGACCTGATGGAGAACCTGAGACCCAGAGGCTTGTGCACACAGATTATTGTGCTTTTCTGTTGGTCAATACAGTTAATCCAGCATGAAATTATATTTTGTTCATGTTAAAAAAAAGAGAAAGCTTGTCATCATTTTTCAACGTTAGTGGCATCAAAATGTGGGCTTTATAGATAAATACTTGCTTGCAGCAGGCAAGGGTTTACTTTATTTCATAGCTGTCAGGAGGCATTACAGGCTTCCTCATCCAAGGAGATGTTAACGCTGAAATGTGGACCCAGTTTTCATCTTCTATCTTATCAGTTCATTTCTATTTTTTTTGTATCTGTTAGATATGCTAGTTCTTCATGCTTTGCATCCAATAGAGTAGCTATGACTAGAATATAATGTAAACATTTCCATTGTGGATCTAGGCATGCATGTGTAATGCAAAGTACTGGGATCTATTTGTGAGGGGAGGCTGAAATGTCTTACTCTGTCTGATTTCATAAATATCTAAGGGAGTGTCGTACTGGTTTTACTGTAAACACACAGAGTACTGGTAGTTTCACATATTTAAGAACCAGTTTTTCCCCATTTTCCAAAAGATTTTTGTAAACAAACAGTGTGGCTTTTTCATTTACAAGTGCTAGAATTGACAAAATGCAAAATAGTATGCCTGAAAAAATGTAATTTTAGAAAAATAAATATATTTCTTCAGTCAACACATAAATGCTGGTGCAGAAAGTTGCAATGATACTCTAGCAAAGGCCTTTTACAATACATTGCATCATTGCATAATCACCAAAAATGGATCATGATGCACAAAAAGTGACTGAGCAACACTGCAGCCCACACCAGTGAACAGGTTCTCTAGATTGTGATCTGGATTGCAATATGGAAAACATACTTCATACTAACATGTTTCCTCTTTTTACTCAAGGAGAGATGGGGGGGGGGGGGGGGGGGTTAATACGACATTTTACATTTTACTTTCACAATGAGTGTTTACACAATATCTCATCATCTTTGAAAAAAAAGGTTGATTAATATAAAGTCACAGATCTCTTTTTAACCTCACGCTAACAAATTAGCACTATGTAAGAGCTTCTGAAGCTAGTGTCAAGTGTCAACCTCCTTCTAAGCCTAATCAGCTCTGGACTGCATTTCTAGAAAGCATAATTGAGCAACCACGTGGTGACTTAGGAGGGAGAGCATTCAAATCGATAGTCTCTAAGTGATGGTAGTTGTTCAACAATACCCCTGAATTTCTTAACCTTTGCTACTGTAATATATGGCAGGTGGTTGGAGAGGTGTACTCTTGTGGTCCTGTGCATTGGTTTGTCAGGTCTAGTGCAGTTTCTGATGGAAACAGCTTAATTTGCCATCTGTAAAACACTGGCATCACTCAACGGTCAGTTGCATGCATGATAACACTAAATTGGTTGTATGCAATGATTGTATATCTATACACAGTCATTGATTATGTACCTTTCCTAGCTTTCACTGGCTGGTGCTGTTTTCTACTGGGCTCAGAAGTATGATGAGTGCTGCCTGTTTGCCTGGTGGAGAGGAACTGTGTTTATTACATTGTAATAGCATTGTAATAGCAATGTAACATGCCATAAATTGAGGGTTGCTGTACATTAATTTATTATAACTCTATGGTTTGTGATACAATGAAATAATGTCACTGCAATATTAGTGCAGATTAACATTGAAGTCAGAGTCTGTTGCATAGGTTGATATTTGACATCAAAAGCTAATCAAATTACTCCCTTGCTGTGTTTATGCCCCTGAAGCAATGTGTTGACTGCTGGTTTCATAGCTAATGCTAAATGACAATAGGGGGTTGCTGATACTTTGTAAATAATGATAGTTTGTTAATAGTTAATGGACCCAACAACAATAAAATGGCTCACTGACACACATTAAGGCTAGTTTTTATATTAGGCCTACCTTTAAAATGTTTCTAATTCATGCAAGTCTGCAGAGATTAAATGAACTCTTAACACATTTACTGTGAATCCAGCTCGATCCCAACTGGAAACCTGTCTAAACCTCTATGTTTCCATATGAAAAACAGGCTGGCCTTTGAGTGAGTGCATCTTGCATTCCTATCTCCCAGTATAACAGTATGGTGAAGATATTTTTCACAAAATCATGAAGCCAATCTGTCAAGTGTCAGCTTCACAAGAGCACCTACAGACATATGTTGAGAGCTGCATTGAATATAAATGATGCTCTCAGACCTCTGCTCTGTTGAATTATCAAAAATGCATGAAAAATACAACAAAAATTTGCTTGACAGTGATGGAACACCTCAGCATTTTTACAGAGTGCAACACATCAAGGCAGGCCATGTGTGAAAGAACATGGCCCTTCCCCAAGATGGAAGCACAGTTGTGAAGTAAGAAAAAATGTCAGAGTCCCAGACCCAGACACGAGCCTCTTGCTATCTCTCTTGCAACGAAGGCACTTTACTGATTCCTGCTGCATATGAGCCATAAAGTTTACAAGCATATTACAGTTCCACCTGTGTTAACTAACAAGCAATTTATTGAACAATAAGCTGCGTACAATAATATGAACAACTCCAGTTATCTCCCCGCTCAGTGGTGTTTTGCAATCACAATAGCACACAGTCACAGAACGTCTGAGTCCTAGACATTTTTAACACTGAAAGAAGTCTGCTGATTTATTTTCACAAAGAGGTGACAGAATCTTGAACAACTTCTCTTGGAAAACAATTCTGGACACGAAAACATTCTGAAAAAGCTTCAGACCCCAAAGAACAAAGAACAAATGCACACTTCTTAAAGCAGTAATGTTGACAAAGTGAATGTGACCGGGTATCACACACAACAATAATTGAATGTCTGTTTGTTATTTAAACTTGTTTCTTTGTCTGGTAAGAGCAAAAAGAGGGATGTGGTGGTTGTGTGGCAATGTTAATAATTGATGCTTTTCATTGTCATTCATGACATCTCCCACATTCCACACAAACAAACCAAGAACACAGATCCCAGCCACTCAGTGAGGATTTGGGAGGTGGGAGCCATGGACTCCATTTGCCTGCCATTCATTTAATCTCGCTTTGCTCTCTGCAGGGGAAAAAAAAGTGCATGGCCAAGTCTATCAATTCTGCTCCCGTCAGTTGCCTGCCAAAATGAGAGGGGAGGGTCATAAATCTCTGCTGTGATCACTGCCTCTCTTTTGTCATTCATGTGTTGGAGCGCGCAAAGCTGATCCACGTACGCGACAGCGAAGGCGCAGCGAGAAGCGGGTGTGTGGAGAGAGCGGAGACTTCTCCGGCAGCAGCAGCGGGGGAGAGGCATATGCGCTCGTGTTCGCACCACAGAGCCCAAAACAGGTGCTTGGCAAGCTTAGAATTAATCCTCATTTAAGCAGATTGCCCTCTCTTAATATACTCTCTGTCTCTTTTATTTTATTTACACTCATCGCTTTTGCATGGCTGACTGCAGGTGAGTAGTCGAGAGTGGGTTCCATGGCTTATAGGCTAAGCTTGTTGTTAAAGCAGATAAAACATTCCACCAAGTACAGTAATAAATCATAGACCTCACATGGGGTGTTAACAACACCCTCATTTTGACCCTGATTTGTCATCGTTGCCAGTGTGACCCATTTGTTTTCATTGGCCATAAAGTGATTATGACATGCAACACTTCTGAAATCTGAAATCAATCCACGCATTATCCATGCATTATTATTTCTGTCATTCTGTCAGATTTTGCTGTTTTGGAGTTCTTCTGATTAATACTTTCCATTCAGATCTACCCATGGTTCCTCGTAAATGGTACTACACAGATATGGTCAGAGCAGGTCTTTTTCATGGTTTCCTAAACCATACAGATTGCTTGAAGTTTGTTTGTAATTTGTAGCATTTGGTTGTCATGACGCAAATTGTCAGTGTTGTGTAGCCGTTTCCAGACCTGTCCTACCTGGCCCAGGTTTAGCATCCCTTATAAGGTGATTAATTTGGCCAAACACTACACCATCACCCTTGCTTCCGGCTGGCTTAGCAGTTGACCATTCATGATCACTATTGGTCACACATCACCATCTTGTCTGTAATGAGCAGTGTTGTATAAAGTACTAGAAAGCAATACTTGAGTAAAAGTACAAGTATCGTACTAGAAAAAGACTTTGGTAGAAGTGAAAGTTACCTTTTAGAATATTACTTAAGTAAAAGTATCTGATATATACTGTACTTAAGTATCAAAAGTAGTTTTCTGATATTTAATGTACTTAAGTATTTGAAGTAAAAGTAGAAAGTAAAAAGCAAGCGGTTTTATTTTGAACTTTTATTGTCAACTTTATTGTGGCTTTAGTAAAGCATAAAGCATATTCAGGGTTCCCATATCTTCTTTCAAAGAAAAAAACAGACACAGAAATTTCAATTTTGTATGAACTTCAGGTAAAAATGAAAAATAAATAACTTATTTCTTAAAAAAAAATGACCTGCTTGTAGGGAGAACATTTTGGTCATGTGGTATGAGCATTTCTAGGGCTTACTCCCCAGGTCACCATCTCACTCTCACACACACAGGCCACCTATGTCCAACAGCTACTAATATGCCAGTCATTAGTTGAAACTTAAAAGGTGTCTGTTCATCTTCAAAAGAAGCTGGTTTTCAAAGTTGCCAGAATTCAGTGCCCGGAAGTTTTAGGCCCAAAACTGGCCCACGTTTTCCATAGTGGTGGAAATTGGATAAATAAAGCAATATTTTAGCTCTTACTATCCTGTAGTTTTTATTAGTACCATGGTTCAACAAATGTGTAAAGGTTATATAATAATTCACTTCAACTGAGAAGTTAACCAAAAATATTCCACTATTCCACAAGTTAACAAAAACAGAAAGAAAGAAAGAAAGAAAGAAAGAAAGAAAGCCTTTGCAATGTAGCCTATCCCACGCTTCCACAAAGAGGCATATTGAACTAATGTTTAGGCTACATGTTTTTTGCATTTGTAGGCTATATTGTTGTTTGGTGATTTAGCCTACTCCTTTACTAGGCTACACCCTCTTCTGAGCAAACAAGGCATATAGGTTTATCATGATAATAATGGGTAATTGCTCTTTCTTACATTAAATAACTTTAATTTATCCTCTCTACTTGTCCCTGTAGTCATGGCCTCCTCATCACTAATTTCGTTCTCATAATTTTCAGTGGTCGACTGGTTGATCTGCTGCTCAGTCTCTCCTGGCCTCTTTCTACCATCCATCCTTCCTGACGCTTGTGTCTACTGTAGGGCCGGCTCGGCTATCCGTATCTGAGAAAACTTTTTGGAAAAGACGGGCTATATGGACCCAACCAACTCTTTTTGGGAGGGGAGAACTCCCTCACGTAGGCTACAACCCATGCAGAGGCATTGCATTGGTGTCATGCACAGAATGCGGAACGTGTCCTACTTTAAGAAAAGAGACTTACGTGACAAATGTCAATATTTTTTCCTCGACCTGCCCAAAAGTGATGCGGCCCACCGGGAATTCTCCCGATTACCCACCCCTGGCCTGATTCAGTCTTACTCTTCTTGGACTGAAGACAAGTCCTCCGATGCTAAATAGCCTTTCACAGGCCGCTGAGGCAGGTAGCTTCACAGAAAGCTGCCAATGTACAGAAACATTTCTTGCAAATACGGCCACAGATGTATGACGCCATCTTCCACTACCCTGTTCACCGAGTTCACCACTATCGTCGGGGTGGTCGTCTATGATAACGGGAGGTCCTCCAGGAGGTGCTCGTGCTTCCATGGCGGTTTCAGTTGTGCGTCCTCCTCCTTTAGCAACAAACAAGCGCTGAAATAGAGCGCGCAGCGTGCGGAGCGTGCGTAATGCTATCTAGGAGCAGTGATTTGCCAAACCTCCCTTATTGCAGTCGCACACATTTCTTCTAATTTTATGTTTTATTAACAAGTAACGAAGATGCTTAGTGGAAATATAACAGAGTAAAAGTATACATTTTATCTAGGAAATGTAATGGAGTAAAAGTGAAAGTTGACATACATTTAAATAGCGAAGTAAAGTACAGATACGTGAAATTTCTACTTAAGTACAGTAACGAAGTATTTGTACTCCGTTACATTACAACACTGGTAATGAGAGGTACAGTTGTTCCTCTTGTTAGTTCAGTGGTCAAGTGCTTGCCAGGCTGAAATATCCATTACATTCCCCAATCTAACAAACTCACAAGATTTAATCTCCTTCATTCTTCATCTCCTTTATCAACTCTAACCTGCACAGTCCAAACGGGATGCAAACATTCAGCACCACCGTAAAATAATGCTCCACTTTATTTTCAGTCCTGTGCGGCGTCATGGCTGGTGTACGTAATAGTGTCTGTGGCTGAATTGTTCTCCCGGCTCCGTTCACGCTTTCTCACCATCTCACTGCTCGTTTTTCTCCTGGGCTGGGAGCTTTTCCACACTCAAGAGCTGAAATATGTTGAACAAAACGCCACAGAATGAAATCAAGTGTCCAGTTGGCTCAATATCTTTTGAGTCTGTCAGTGTATGTTTTTGGCCATATTTACGGCTCCTACACACAGTTGCGTGCGGTGCAGTGCTGGAGACGCATCCCGTTCACTTTACATGGGCTTACGTCATCCGTTGCCGAACTGAATTGTGGGTCCTTTGCGTCGCGTTGCTCCCGTCGCTCGCGTCAAAAAGTTATTTTGTTGCACCGACGGACAACAACAGAAGGCACCAGCCAATCAAACGGTTATACTTCAAGTCATTTGCATAGCTACTGTCGGAAACACCCACTGGCATGCGTTGACGGAACGCAACTGTGTGTGGGACCCGTTATTCCATGGAAAGGAGAAATTACATGTTTTATATTACATATTTTAAAGCATGTTATAATATGTACACACCATAATGATAATGATGAGGACAACAATGCCAATGACAGAATGTGTAACTATAATAGCAACTTAAAAAATAATGAGAGCAATGTCATGTACTGTACTGTATATCTTATGTTTTTGTTGCTTGATTTCATTGTGCGTCTTGAGTAGAAGCAAGGACTCTCTTTGTGTGACCGTGTAAAGACATGGGCCACAGAATAGTATGGGGTTTGATTGATGCCCGTGTTTTGATGAATGGAACTGATCCTTACTTCAAAAGCTTCAAAAACCCATGGAGGTAATACATGCACAAAGCAAACCTTATTGGTTGAAGAGGTTCACATGAGTTTGTTGAGGGCAGGGTGGTAGTGCATTAAAATGGCACATGGAGGTTTTAAGTGACCAGGAAGTGATGAGTGTACTGTAAATTTGGAAGGTCAATGACGAATTCAAGCCGCACCACAACCAAGAATCAAGAGGTAAAAGACCTTTATAAGCTTGTGTATGAAACCAGGCAGAACACTGCCTTGCAAACAAACAGGAATAAAAAAAGATGAAAATGTTGCACTGCGGCATTCCTTGGAGACATCATTTCATGACAGGAATAAACTAAATGTCGAGTGCAAAGTTAAGCAATTTCTGCTGGCATGGAACATTCCCATGGTAGCCATTCGTGTGGAATAACAGCCGGGGGGGGGGGGGGCGGAAAATACGCCTCAGTGGATGTTTTTGCGTGTGATTTGCTCTAGAACAAGCACAAATTCGAACTGCTGAGAGAAATTGATTGGCCAAGCTACAACAGATGTGTTTCTATCATCACTTTTATGGTTAATGTTTTTTTATGCCTTGATTAGTTCTGCGGTTATTAAATCTTTACTTTGTTAAAAGTTGCAAGTGTGCCATCATTTGCCAATCTGCCGGCAGCTTTTGAGTATCATGCAGTTTCTAAAGCTCAGATTTTGTTTGACCAAATATGATTGTTTTTATCCACTTCTTTACACTCAAACAACTTCTTAATTTACAAAACTTTAAAAAGTCAACAAATAAGCCGCTTTGACAAAGTCTCCTACATGTGCAGTGATGGAAACTCTACACCTAACAATCTCAACAATGCTAACAAGGGGATGTCATTTCTTTCAGTAAAACCTTCTACTGTAACCTACTTTTAACACATAGTTACAGATAGTCCCTCAGGTAACAGACCAGTCCCAGCAGTGATGCCTCTAGGCAATGAGCATTGCGTCATCACAGAACATATACTGTAAATATACATATGTTACAGACTACATGCAAATGTATCAGCCCTGTGGATTGGTTTTAAATGTTGGTAGCCATTGCGAATAACAGTTTTTTTTCTAATATTGTTTTGGATGCCTTCAGCTGATCCAATCATGAATCAGGTCTACAAATCTTTGGAGACCTCTCCACACTAGCAACAGGCAATTTATGCATTTAATCACAAACAGAAAAGTTTAAATAAGTTTTTCCTTTCACCACTACCACAAGTGATCAGAAAGGAGCATTAAACTGATTTTAAATGTAATGCTATGGGTCTTGGTTATAGCTTAGAGACAGGTATGACTAATATTAGCATGACCCTTGCAGCCACATGCACATCTAAGGGGGTCCAGTGGTCTTGGCTATATTCTCACATTTATCAAACAATCACAATATCCTGTTGGTTAGCACAAAAAACACAGCAATTGCAAATGACTGGGGCCACCTAAAGGGGTACCAGCCCACCTGCACTTGATGGAGGCTTCTAAATTCATTCCGTGAAAGATGACAAATGAAGTGTCTTATCATGTCATTTCTTGTAATGTTCTATTGATGTCTGATGGCACTGGTTATGTGTTAGCTCAGCTAATAAACATTAATTAAGTCTCGGGAAACTGATGACCAGACTCCAGACAAGAACCAGACGAGTAACAGGCAATTACAATGACAGTGTGTTCATGAGGTGTCCTGATGCAGATAGAAACTTGCATTTGCCTCAAAAATAACCACTAGGTAAATAACCACTAGGTAAATAGATCTATTAGAGTGCTTAATGTGATTTAATACAAAATTACACCCCACCCCACCCCCCCCAAATGCTCACAATCTTGCTGTAAGTCGCTCTGAATAAAAGACATAAACATAAACAACAAAATATTTTGGAATATAAATTTAAGAAAAATGTCATTGATCTAGTATGAGGTATGACCGAACTTAATGACACAGACCTTGTAGAGGTTTAGAATCATTAGTATTTTGTTTCTAGTGCAGACAGTGTATGTAGTGTGTGCATCTACACTGTAAAATAGATAATTTATAGCAGCTTATTCTTATTTGTAGTCATGCTACAAGTTCTTCTCAAACGTTTGCCATAAAGCTTCAATTACTTTTCTAATTATCAGGGGGAAGTATCTGTGGCATCAGCTTTGATTACAGAATCAGAGCTTTGGAGATAGACATCAGGCACTCAGTGTAAGTTGGCCCTGAATATCACATGCTTTTGAACTGTTATCTCAGTTAACGAATGTATGTCAGCAGGAAAAAAAGCTAAGATATCTTTCTATTTTCTCTTCCATTTAAACGCTCAAATTCATTTAAAAACAGAAAGGGAAAAAAGGTCTATACCAGGCTTACCTATCAAGCAATTAAATCTCCCCTAAGTGGGGATTGTCATTCCCTTTGCGTGTCTGAGTGGAGATAAATTTATTCCAGATTTAATGGGATGACTAAGAACTCTGAACTGTCTCCAGTGTCCTGGGACCATGGGGGTGGGGTGTGTGTGGGGGGGGGGGGGGGGGGGGGGTCAGCAGCAATGAAATAGCTGATGGGTGATGAGGTTTTGTTAGGGACCGTTCGTTATTTATAAACGGGATCACCGGAGGGATTTTGAGTGCTTCGATCAAAAGTTACATGACCCTCCTCTGACTGCAATATAATTTTCAACGACCCTCCAGCAGCATTTTCAAAAATGACATGACCCTCCCCGGCCTATTGTCGATGTATTCCGCCCATGCTCTTACGCTACGCGCTATGAAAACACATCAATGTATGCTATCGTCCTAAAATCAACCTCTGCTTTCTGATCTTACACATCACACTTCACCAAGATGGTGGCCATTTCAGTAGATTTACTCACTAACATTGTTGTGGAAACACAATAAGCATGGAAACTAAATGCACACTTCCTGCAACTGCATTAGCCTACTTGAAAAGTTACTCTAGTAAGTATTCACATGAAATAAAACAATAAAGCATTGAGACCATTCAACAAAGCACACTGGGTAATAATAAATTGAACACATGAACTTGTTGCTATGGACTCGTCTCTAGGCTTCCTCAGTCATTGTAAAGCTGCCGAAGCTGAACATTATCCAAAACTCAATTTCTCAGACGAGCGTCAATTTGGGAGTTTGCTACACTCCTTCCTTCTCAAATGACTTGAAAAGGCCGTTTGCACAATTTCACAAATAATCACAGGGACCGAAAAATACCTAACATGCCAACTTTTTCCGGGTTTATCATTTTAACGTTTTCCTGCTGTCTTGCCGTTTTAATATTTTCCCGTAGAATATCCCATATTACTGTAATACTCTCATAACATTAGTCCTGCATTCTGGACTGTCTCTGTGTAGTCCTGTTGTTACCCCTTGCCCTTCCAGTGAAACAGATATTCAAATCATCGTTTTGCTTGCTTGAATGCGAACTCAGAGTGATGTTAACCTAGGCCTATTTAACGACGTGGTTGTCGTGAGAGCGCTTGCAGCTTGCAGTGTTCGGCTTGCAGTGTTCGGCCGTAGGCTATGCATGCACACTGTTTAAAGTTAGGCTACACGGTAAACTACAAGTAAACCAAAGTTAAATTTAGCTTTTTTAGGGCTGGATAAAGTTGACCAAATGGATATAGGCTGTTAGGCGTGAATAAAGTAGGCTACTTTGTTGCTCCAACCCTTCCAACGTTAATGGGAACGAATGTTGACATTTTCCGTATTTTGCGTGAGAAACCCGGGAAATCTCCCTTATTTTCATTGTTCAATGTTGACAGAGCTATGGAACGAAAGAGAACGTTATATGGCGACAGAAATCAACAATCAAACAAGCCACTTTTTTGCTGTTTTCATTAATACAAAAGATGGGTGACCCTCCCTCCTAGACGAAAAAAAGTTAGGTGACCCTCCCCTCAACAAAGAATAAAAAGACATGACCCTCCCCTATTTTCCTCCGGTGACCCCGTTTATAAATAACGAACGGTCCCTTAGATGTGGGTTCAATGAGGCAGACTCATTAGAATGGCAACGCAGTTAGATGCCGCCATCTACTCCATGCATATATTGCCTGGTGTGAACCCTGCAGTCCCACAGTTCCACCTCTATCTGATTATTACTGGGTCCTCACAATTGCTACCTGGGTACATTAGAGAATGAGTGTTACCATGATTGCCTCTTCTCGAGGGGAATGGCTCAGCAATGGATTTGGGGGTCAGCCACCAAGACCATAAAGCTATGAAAATCACATACATCTCATGCTAAGCCTCTATTGAAGATCCAGAGGTGGGATTTATACACTTGTGCCTGCTCTGCGCCCTGGTAATGTGAATAATGTATCAGAAATGAGCATGGCCCTGGATAATGACTAACATCTTGTCCCATTTATGGGGTATTCTACATTTTTCATCAACCTTTGAAATGTTCACCTTGGGCTTTATTCATACCGGCAGTGCATCATAGAAAATATTGGAGAGATAACGTTTGCGACAAAACCAGGAAAAATAAATTGCGGCAAAATGTTAGTTCATTAGGAAATGTGTCTTCAGAAGTGGTGCAGTGGTGTGCACAGCATGATATGCCCCTGTGAGAGCAACAGGGACCAAAAACAACAAGCAACAATTTGTCTCTCAACTGTGAAATGGAAGACAAAACAACACAAAAAAAATCTTTTTGTTATGGTGGTTTCTGGCCTGGGACACATTTTGGAGTCAGCTCTGAAAAATCTAGAAGAGAGTACGTTGGAAACAGCATGGTGCATACACTCTTATAATTAATGTTATTTTTGAAGTCCCCCTAATTGCCTTGTTTTATCCCCAAGTGTGATTGATGTGACTGGGCACCATAGACAGGCCTAAGTCCCTCACCGTTCCCCCGTGGCTTATTAGTCTCTCTCACCATTAGTGCTCAGGCAGAGCCAGGGAAGCCACTGCCGCTGTCACAGAAAAACATAAAGTCAGAGAAGGTACTCACCTCCCCTTTACTTTAACACCATCTCCTTCAATTAATATGGAAATCCTTTGACACCACCTATCATACTATCCTACAGTGATTGACCCACTCACCCCCACCGCCTACCCCTCTTCTACTCCGCCCAATCTCTTTTCTCTCTCAATATCACTCGGCTTAACATCTAAATTATTCCATTTTTGGTAAAAGACTCCGATGGAGCTCATTTGTATGCTTTCTATGCCTCCGGTTTTTCCCTATTACGGTGTGAAATCTATCCTTGGAAGACTTTAAATGCTAAAACGCTCCTTTCCCCCCCAAACACTGGAATAAGTACATTGTGTTTAAGCTGCACTGTCCCACCCCTCCGGTGTGATCCGACGTCTCCTTGAGAGTAGTGGCTCAGGGAGCAGACAGCACTGGGGGCTTCGCTCATGAGGACGAGACAGACGGCTCCTTCAGCTCGCTCTCCTTCATTATGCGGTACAAGATCCCCCCCACTGCGCGAGAGGTCAGTTAGAACAGGAGTCGTCGATCTGGAAGCAAATCCTTATCTTTTACGATACTATAGAACACTGCCAAGAATCATTCTCTGGAATCCCTCAGATGAAACGTCTCCTTGAGAAATTGAACTTCTCCCAGAAGTGTGACTAAATTTTTGCTGACGTGGTGAGAAAATTACAGCTGTTCACTTTAGGGTGTTATTTATTTCTCCCTGAAAAAGAAAAGAGTTTAAGGTTATCAAAAGGATAATCACTAATATTGCCTTGCCGGAGATGTGGAGGTGGCCAGCTTGCTGCACCACAGCAGAAACTGCCTAATCTAGGATTTGTCTGCAGTGTATGAATCAGCATTACGCCTTGACATTGACACAATACTGAGGGCAAATCCTCAGACGGCGTTTAACAAAGTAATGGAGATTTTATTGCTGATGTCCGCGAGCGGAGGCGGCCTGGAGGAGCGGTGATTGCAGCTGTGCTGGGCTGGGCTGGGCTGGACAACCCGCTGTCCCCATCAGTCCCCGCTATCAGGCCAACCTCCTGGCGACCTCCATTAGGTATCAGCAATGACTCTGTTCAGCTGTCTGCCTGACCTCTCAACGTGAGTCATTTCACGATTAAGTGAACCCTTTCTTTTGGCCCTGCCGCTTGCGTGAGTGTGCGCTATTCCTCAACATCACTCTTGACCTTTAAGTTTCCCTCTGGTAGGTCCGAGGATTTTCTTTAAAGAAAAAATAAAAAATAAAAACACAGTCTATTGTTATCAGCGCACTATTGAAGTAAAACTGAAAAGATTACCGGTACAATGAAATGCTGGGGAGAATTGTATTTTAGATGATTTAAACACCATGCCATTAAAATTGAAAAAGAACTTGTGTCACTTCTCTCTTCATCTGGCAAATTAAGAGCTGCTGGCCAGGGAAATTGAAAGAAAGATACGCCTCTTCAATTTCAAAACATTAAAAGTGGTTGATGACTGTAGATCAGGCCAGATGTGTGATTGGCCACTATAACCACTCATGTATTGAAAGTACATCAGAGATTGTAATGATGGAGAGAGGACCTTGGTGCCAACTATTTATTTCAGCATTACTGGCATGCTTGGCTCAAGTGGCACTTGTTTTCTGAAAAGTCCTAATGGGCTGAAATGAATAGGCAACTTGGGTGGAAAATCTTTCCAGCTGCTCCTGGGTATCTATTGGGATACAAATGAAGTAAGATGAGCAACTTTAAAAGTGTACCTTTGTCTAGGCGTTGGCACATTTTTTGCAGTTTGATGTTGATGTTTCATCAATATATACCGAGTGTACTGTATGTACACCCATTATATACTCTAGCAACTATATGTACAACTTATACAGTATGTACAACTCAATGGGTATCTAATAGTATACCACAGATGCATGCTACTTTAATTCCACTTGTCAAGTAAGCCTGTCACCTTCCTGCTATACATGATATACAAATATCACACTGTTTAAAAAAATACTTTCATGATTATATGAGGCATTCTTTCCCTAGTCCTTTCCCTTCCTTGCATCCTTCAGACATTGTTTTCAGTTTAAACTGCATTTCTTTGTGGCCCATTCCCGTGTTAGTGACGAGTACACAGATACTAATGACACACCCCTATATTGGGCACATTTCCAAGTCCATCTCACTGCAATTGGTAGGGAGGCAGGGCTGAACCTCCGACCCAGCCAACTCAATGTCACAAACAGAAGCAGAATATACAAGCTAAAATGTGTCTTGCCATCCAATGTATTTTCTCAAGTGGCGATGTCATGTCTGTGGTCTCACTATCATCAAAGTATTGCACGGTTCCACTTAGATGAATTCAATATTATTTTGCAGCCCTAGAAAGCAATTTGTCTTAAGCAGACAATTTTAAGTTTTGAAGTTGATGTTTGAGACAGTCCAATTCTTGTTTAAATGAAAGAGCTATATCTGATTGTGTTTAGAGGGAGCGAGCTATCCACTCACTTGATTTACATCTTTGATAGAAACAGCACTTTTGAGAGTCAGCATTCTATCACAGATTAAAACATAGATAACACGCAGATAAGCAAATAATTGATTTATGGTTGTAATGGCATTTGGAATTGGCCCACTCTGTCACTTCTGTTTTCTTTCAGAGACAGCAAGGAGGCTAGACATTTTAATGTCACAGCAGACACTGTACTGGGAAGAAACCTTTCAAAACATAAGCGTATGAAATGAAATTAAATGTCACATATCCCCGAAACACAGTTGTGTTTTTTCACCTTGTGCGAGTAAGGCTGTTTTCACTTGGAAGGCGTAGTAGTAGATGAAATCTTGTGCCGGCGCCTAGAGGATGTGCCACTGCAGCATTCACACATGCGGGCAGTGGCTGAAGACGGCATTGTTTACTGACGCCTCCAGTGTCGTGTTCACGTTCAGACTGGCATGAGAGACTGATGGACTGGACCGCCAGCCCCTGCGATCGGCCCATCTGCCCCGGGGAGGGGAGCCCCACCTGGAGTTACGTGTTTCCCCACAACTGGCAACAATCAAGTGGTGTGAAAATCCCTCCTCTGCCCCTGCAGTGCAGTGCCACAGCGATGCTGCACAGAAAACTCACTATGTCACTTTTGTTAAACTCTCAAGAGATATGACAGACTTTTTTTCCACTGGTGCAATGTATACTGTAGTCAAGGGAATACTGTGAAAACGAATTAGGACAACGACTTCAGGCCTTGGTTCTGTTATCTGCATATTATCTTATAAAGTTTTGGTAAATCTATAATAGCTGTCGTTGCAATGACCTTTCATGTAAATAGTTAGGTAATTGAATATGTGTAAGTTATATGCTTATAAAACATATGTATGACTGTTGGTTTTCTCTTCACTTTTTTGTAGATAGCACACTTTAAAGAAAGGTATTGTCTTCTTTTTTCCACTGACATAATGTTGAACAAAGCTTTGATAATATATCTGGTATATTGTAATGTGAAGATATCAGAATTCATAATCAATTTTGTAATATTGCAGGATGGAAAAAATGGTTCTTATACACATTCTACTTGCATGCAGGTTTTGCACAGCTTAATTTCCCTTCACATTCAATGAGTGTTCATTAGATGTGTTGTGCTCTATGATCGCTCACATTTACTTTTGCAAATGAAAGCTCCAGTCACCTTATCCACTCTTTGAGCAACAAACAATGGCCCTATCAGATAGGACAGAGACCTTAATTACCAAATCAACATAATTAAGATTCTACAGATGTGTGGACACCGGCTTTATATTGCTCTCCACCAGAGAGAGAGAGGGAGCGAGAGAATCGATACATAATGACTAATCAAGGACTAGGATTATCTCAGTTGAAATGGTGCACACAAGGTGTAATTGCCAACTAACAATTACAGCTAAGCCCACCACCTTTTCCCGGTGAACTGTCCCACAAATGTACAGTTTTTGACTGACATTACTCTTCCTGACAATGCCAATTATCTCCAGAATGGGCATGCACAGTGAGTTTTCTAGATGAACTACAGCTGTTGACAGGCTTTCATCGTGACCCATCGAGGTTTAGAGCCAAATGGAAAAATAGCTGAAATCCTTTTACAAAAGTAACACAGTACGAAACAAGCTTAGTTGTGGAGGGTGGTGGACTAAATTGTGCCATTAACTCAAAACACTGACATCAAGAACAACAATTACTCATGGAACTGACTAAATGGCAAATCAACTCTATTCTTCTCACATGTTAAAAACATCCCCTGGAAATGCTCCCTGGTACTAAATGGCATGATGGCCAGGCGCGCGGGAACCTATTTATGACCAGGGGTGCTGAATAACAACAATAATGGATGTCCGACAATCCCCCCTCCCCCCCCCGGACATGTTTAGGATTTTGACTGCTAAATACGTCATTTTAGTGTGGTGTGCGGGTGATAGCGAGAAGTTTTAGAAAAGTCCTGGGCAGCCACAAATTCCAATGTTCCGCGACAGCACTCCGAGTCCACTGCGCCCACCCTAACCCCACAGAAGCGCACTTGACATCGCCTTTTTCAGTATAGCTAAGGAAAATTACTTTTCTGAAAAAACCACACCAGAGATGTTAGGCTTTAAATATAGGCTAATAATCAGGCTGCAATGATCTCGCAAATAATTTCTGAATAGCCTAAAGTGTGTCGTCTCCACAGCAAGTATGTGTCCTAATAATTTCTATCTTAGCGACTAGGATAGTGAAATGATTTTATCCATGGTTTTTTTGAACGTGTAAATCGCATAGAATATGTAGGCCTATATCAACCGTAGGCCTACACACTTGATCGCTATCACATAGATGAAACCACGCTACGGTTCTTACAGTAACTGACTCACGTTCACGTTGATCTCTATAACCATAGCTGTCAACCCTCCCGTTTTTTCCGGGTTTCTCACGTATTTTAACTTTTTTCCCGCTGTCTTCCCGTTTTAATATTTTCCCGTAAATATCTCGTATTTTAACAATCTCATAACATTAGCTTGTCAGTCTCTGTACTGTTGTCCTGTTGCTACCCCCTTGCCCTTCCAACGAAACAGATGTTTTCAAAGCATCGTTTTGCTTGCTTGAAGGCGACAGTGAGACTATTTAAGATGATGGCGTGGTTGTCGTGAGAGCACGATTCAGTGGCACCTGCATAGTGTAGGCTACGGCCGAACGCTGTGTGTATCGGCCTACCACTCAGCTACGAGTAGAGAAAGAATTCCCCCTGTTTGTATATTCACTCCAAGTTGGCCTACCATAACTTCCCAACTCTGCACTGTAGCCCATAAACTGCATGACAGGCTATTTATATTTTCTCTCTAAAATCTCTAAAATAACCAAATGCATTTTTTCAACTTTATGAAGAAGAATTACGCACTATAGGCTACTTGAAACGCACACATTTTGTTTGCGCAGGAGAGAGAATGACAGCGCACAGGGCCATCGATTAGGCTACAGAACTTTAGCCTTGCTAGGGCTGTATAAAGTTGACCAAATTAATATAGGCTGTTGTTAGGCGTAAATAAAGTAGGCTACTTTGTTGTATTGTTTAGCTGACCAATGCACAAGCTTGCAATTATGAAACGGACTAATACTGCAACCCTTCCAACGTTGGGGGACGAATGTTGACTTTTTCCCGTATTCTGCGTGAGAAACCCGGGAAATCTCCCTTATTTTCAAAGCTCAATGTTGACAGCTATGTCTATAACTGTTAATTTTTAGTAGCCTATATTCGAACCTATCCATAACCCTTTTTTGCTATTTGACTCATCATTTCACATACAAAAATATAAATAATGTCAGACAGTGAATTAGTAATTATTTAAAAATATATATAATATTTTTAAAAAATCTATCTCCTGCCAGCAGGGGGTGCTGCAGCACCCTCAGCACCCCCCTTCCCGCGCCCTTGATGATGGCTGATTGCTTACAGACATTGCTGTGTGATTGCATGCTTTGACTCATTGAATGATGCCATTTAGAAAACAGCCTTTCCATTTTGTGTCTAAAGATGACTTATTGTGTACGAAAAGTCTCACCTGAAACACAAACTTTTAAAATGATCCCTCCTCCTCCCCTTACTCCTCCATTTCACTGATAGCCCAGTTACGCATCCTCCTTACACTGGGGGGTGCAAGCGGCCATTGCTCTATCGCGATCTCCGCTTCAGGCATTCCATGACCACGGCCAGCTACCATGCCAAACACGCGCTTAGCTTATACACTCAGTATAGCAATCATGCCGACGGGCGAACTAGTGAAACATGTTTGGACTCTGGAGGAAGTTGAACATCTTACAGTGCCTTTAGTAACCAAAATCATGCAGTCACTCTTTTGAGTTAGCTGACACATGGCTTCAGCACAATTTTATAGTGAGGAAAACATAGCATCATGTAACCTACATCCAAAGTAAAACATATCACTTCAAACTGATCATCTCAGTGCTAATGTGATGGTTCCCTGCATGTTTAGTTTATTTCCTCTTCCAGTCAGACATGCTGCAGTGTTTTGGTGAATTAAGAGTAGCAGGATAGAAGATCCTATGCTTTACGCCATCTAAAAGATGATACGCTTTATACACAAGCCACAAAGCCCGTTTGCTGTCGATTTCCTCCCAGAGACACAGGTTTCTTACAGTAATTCACTTCCATTCATTTGTCGTTCGATACTGTTGACATACATTCTATAGGTGAATGTGGCGTCTAGGTTTCTATATTGTTAGGAAGTCAAGGGAATTTGTGATGCCCAGACAGAAGTCTCTAACCTAAGTGTTAGCGATAACGTGGAAGTCAGAATGTATGAACTAGTGGTGGATGAAAGGCAAGAGAACACCAGCTTACCTCCAAGTCCTGGACAAGCCCACACTGCCTGTCAGGGTGACCAGCCTGCTCACAACACCCGTATCACACACAATGTTCATTAAATGTGGGGAAAACCTCAAAACAAAGACAAACGGATGAAAACGGGCCCAAACACAAAATAAATCCAAAATAGGGCAAATCCCCCAAAGTGTCCATAGCTGATGAAACAAAGAGGGACCGGTAGTACCATCAGCAGGCCTGTCTAACCATTCCCTCCATTCTTCTTCTTCTTCTTCTTCTATTGGTTTTAATGGCGGCTGAAAAATCCCTCCATTAATGCTGCTTCATGGCTTTAAATAGCTAGTTGGTAGCTACCAGGTGAAAAAAGGAAGCTGGTGTCCCCTTGTGGATGATGTGTGTTTGTTAGGGGTGTGACTTTCGAAACCGACGTCTCGAATCAGGGTCGAGGCTTCGAAGCACAAGTGTTTCGAAACACTGCTTCGAAATGTGGTTCAAAACAGCCATGTCATGTGACCACTGCTTCGAAACATCGTTCAAAATCCCCATGTCGTGACCAAAGTTAAGTGAACCTTCGGCAGGGTTGCCAACTCTCACGCATCCGGTGTGACACTCACGCTTTCAGCACCAATCTCACGCTCTCGCGCACACTCAAGAAATGTCACGCCAAATCCATTCTTTTTTTTTGCAATCTGTTGACTAGACTAGACTAGACCACAGCATTGTTTCTAAATGACAGGATACGAGTTTAAGGCATACATATGTCTAGACCAACAGCAGGTAGGTCTAATATCCGCCTACAACGTTCTCAGCGCTTTTTTTCTTTGATTGTTGATTCGCTGACTATAGGCTATTTTAATCCGGTCCGCGGAACCTTCATGGAACACGCTGCTTTAGACATGAGGCAGACCGACATAAAGTGTGGCCGCCCATTCTTCTCTAGGAACTACTCGCGAAGTAGCCTCACAGACATCACATGAAATAACTTTTTCTCATCTTTTATAAGGTGCTATAGCCGCTATTTGCTGCGATAAACGGTTCGCGAGAAAAATAAATTAACTTTCAAGAAATTATCATATTAGGCTACTATAGCTCTGCGCTCATTTCAATTCCTATAGGAGGAATATCTCACAAACTTTTCGTTCCACACATGACAAAACGTAAACCAGAATAAACAGCAGACCTTACCGAACACAAAGGTGTAATGCAATCCCCTGTACAATAAGCCGTTCCAGAGTAATCCGGTTTTGAAATGGTAGCAAATTTCTATATGGTCTCCAATTTTGGGCTTTAAGTGTCTTAAAACTGAGCTGTGCTTAAATACCTACATATGTGTAAATATTAAAATCAGAGGATATATAGCTCATGGCTAAGAGTTTGTCGATGTAGCCATAATGATTTGTTTTCACAAAATGCTAAGCATGCATGTATTTAAGTGTCTTAAAAAGTGTGCTTATATTGGTCAATGCATAATTTCATAACAGGCCAAATAGAAAATAAATGTTAAATGTTAAATATAATGTAGCCTAGACATAATATTAAAATCAGATGATGTAGGATAGTATAGAGTTAGATAAAGTTGGATGGCTCCAGAAATCACACCAGTGGATTGGGTCTTAAAGGAGCCACACCACTTTTATGACACTATAGCTGTTCTGTTGACCTTTAGATTTGTTGCTACTGGGCATGAAGGGCAGGCCAATTATGAGTTCTGTCCAACATTGATGGTAGGTTTAGAAGAAAAGTCACCACATTTTAATCATATTGCAATACCAATAACCGTGATAATTTTGGTCATGATTTTTCATCAAATGTTCATACTGTATCTCTAGTGGCTGGTAGACTTTGGAATCCACCAGCCACAATGGTAGGTGGAAAAAAATATTTTAGGCTATTTCCATCCCTGATACATACGTACACTCATACACACATTCATAAGTCTCAATCTGTCCATTTCTTTCCACAAAACTCACCAGAAGTCATCATTTAAGAGGTTATTTTTCATTTTTTTCTACTGAGCTATTACCTTTTTCAGGTGGGCAGGGGGGGCCTTTTCATGTCTGTGCCCAGGGGCCCAGTGGCTCATAATCCTTCCATGCCACAGGGTTAAAACACTGGTCTTGTTTTCAAGTGCAATCAATAATTGTACATTTTGAAGAAACTTAAATCATGGATTATACTGTACATAGCAAAAAAGTCTGGGGACAGACATTTTTAAAATTAGGTTTAGGGAAAAATTTAACGCACACGCACTATGACTTCACAAAATCTCACTCCAGCCAAACACCCAAAGTTGGCAACCCTGCCTTCGGTGCATTTCACCGGTGTCGGCAGGCATGCCCGCACGTTCAATTAACAGTGTAGACTTTTCTTAAGCAATAACCATGATGGTGTAGTGGTTAGTGAAGGTTTTTTTTGCAATGTAGCCCAGGCTGCTCAAATGTGGTTTGATACCCGTTTTGATTTGTAAGGTATTGTTTCAGATCGTATCTGTTTATATGTTTTCTTACTTTCAACTAAACTCTCAGAATGGTCAAAAATCGAGAGTTTTTATAAGAAGAAAGTGATTTAGAGAACACCAGTGGCAGCAATAAGATTCACTTTATTGTCACTTCATGTGGTCTCCCATCCAGTAATTGACCAAGGGCATGACTACTTAGCTTTTGACAAAGACTGAACACAGGTAACACAGCGAGCCACGAACTTTAAAGACTACACCTCCAATACGAAGCATTTGACAGATTTGTTTCACCCTAAACAGCTATAAGGTGTCGGAATTGTTTCGAAGCTTCGGAACAATTCAGCACAATTGCTTCGAACGTTTCAGTGTTTCATAAAGCCTCGCTTTGCCCATCCCTAGTGTTTGTAAAAGTGTAGTGTCTACCTACAGGTCAACTACCAGGCAGCACATCGTAACAATATGTTTTTTTTGTGCTTGAAAAATCATTAAATATTGTGAGATTCTGCTTGCTTAGCCAGTATTTTCAGGAGTCACAGAGGATCACAGGCTTAGTTTAATGCTTTAGATCAGAAATAAGAATAAATCTGTCTGGGGCCACAAAGATATTGAAACTATTTAAAAGAAATCAGTTTAAACATCTGTATCTTTATTAGCCTCAGGCATATGGCACACAGTATGGCATACTTGCAATACTCTGCATGTATTGTACAGTATAATATTTTCACTAACTGTTGATGTGTTGGAACAGCTTGAATCTTAATGACTATATGAAATTGTTAGAAATATTTTATAACTTCCATTTTTAGAGAAAGCCCCAGAGCCACTAGAGAGGAGCTGAGGGGCCGCAGGTTGCCTACCCCTAAACTAGACGTTACATTTCCTTGAAGTACACTATTCTCAGGTACAAATTTCATACAGATGGACTTGGACTTGGTTTGATTGGCTTTCCATCAAAGGGCAGTGCTGAGATTATTCAGAAGCTAGTACTTTCACTTCTCATAGCAATTGTGTGACAGTGTTTGCCTCTAACCTTATAGGCCTAGTAATCTTCATATGAAGTGCTTTACCTAAACTGCCCTACAAAGCCAAAAGGCAGTAACTGCATTTTTGGTCAAAAATGAGTTATTGACATTTTTGGGATATTAAAGACTTCCTTTATCATGTGGATAAATATCTATACTCAATGTGACTGTTTTTTCGAAAAAATAGAGGGTTGTGTTCACAGTAACTCCCAAAACCATACTGCCCTACAAAGGCAAAAGGCAGTAACTGACCAGAGTGTCAAACTGAGAAAAGTGACTTCAAAGTTTTTTGTTTTGTCTACACAAATGTATTATAGGTAGAGCAATGAAAATCTGGTGACTTGTTGCCCTGATGAAGAAATGTGTGTATATAAAAAATATTGTGCTCAAAGTTCACCTTTGACCCTTATTTGTCAGATACTGTACTCTGCCTTTGTATTATGTATTAAAAAATAAGGAGTCGTGCAAAGGCAAAAGGCAGTAACTGGGGCATTGAGGAGACAAAGAAAGAAGACATTGTAAAAAACATTGTCCTCTTATGCCCCCCAATAGAAAGGCTTTTTGGCTCTCACGTCTTGTGGAGGAGTGACAGCATAATTCAAATCAAGTTTATTGCATCCAAAACAATGGAAATTACATTGCTTATGTTATGCCCACCATCATAAGAAACCTAAATTTTAAGAATGGGTCACTTGTTTTTATCTCCATACATGAATTTTAAACCATCCATTTATTTGCTATCTTTGCGTTCTCTTTCAAATAAATTATTGTTTTTAATTATCAGAGATAGTTGTTGTATTTATTCATACTGTACACTCTTGTGTCATCTATCTGCAGTCACCCTGTTGGTTTTGCTGCACACAAAATTGAAGTTCTTTAGTCGAAGTGTTGGCTCCAACTGAATGCACTCCCAGCACTGGATAGCAACAACTAAATGTCTAAGTAATTGTGTGTCATCTAAAACAAATGCCTTGATTTAGACTTTAATGAAGGTGTTCAGTTAATGATCTATATCGTGGTAAGCAAATATTGATTATATGTCAGTTACTGCCTTTTGCCTTTGCACGACTCCTTATTTTTTAATACATAATACAAAGGCAGAGTACAGTATCTGACAAATAAGGGTCAAAGGTGAACTTTGAGCACAATATTTTTTATATACACACATTTCTTCATCAGGGCAACAAGTCACCAGATTTTCATTGCTCTACCTATAATACATTTGTGTAGACAAATCAAACAACTTTAAAGTCATTTTTCTCAGTTTGACACTCTGGTCAGTTACTGCCTTTTGGCTTTGTAGGGCAGTAAATCAATCAATCCCTCCATCCATTCGTCCATCAATCAATCAATCAATTACAATATGGAACTTAATTAGATTAAAATAGACATAGACACTAAGTAATGACCAAACAAGCAAAAAAAAATCTATCTATCTATATAAAGCAAGAAGCATCTGTGGGTCTATCCTAATGTCTGTGGCACGCATATCTCGGTGACCGTTTGTCAGACCGTTTGTCAGACTGATTTCAAACTTGGCAGGTGTCTTGCTACGGGCATGAGTAAGTGCAGTGCCAAATTTGACGTTGTTTGAATAAGAAATGCAAAAGATATCGTTAAATATATTGTGTAAAAGAAGCACACATTGGCTTTCGCCGCTAGCCACTCCCCCTCCCACACAGCACTGTACTGTAAGCTACCAGCAGGGCTTTGGCAGAATTGGGTCAGTGTAGGTTACACGGGTAAAAAGTTAAGCGAGTGCAACATGTGTTAACATGTCTGACCTCAACAATAAAGACCCCCTGTGTATGCGGTTTGCTTGCATAAAATGACTCCGCGGATTTTGCAACAACACGCCAACACACACAGTGGCTTTTCAAAATGACGAAAAAATTATGATATGCAATAAACGGATACTTCGAATAGCCCAGGCTACTTTGGACTGTCTTTAGACTTTGAATAAGCAAACGACAATTACAACTGCAAGGTCCTAAATTGAAACGAGCGATAATGGTCCTGAATTAAAGAACGTCTCAGAATGCCACATATGTCACTTATAGGCCACCAGAGACTGTTTTTGAGTCACACCGTTGCAAATTTCATATGATGATGCATCATTCCACAAAATGGTTTGTTTTCTCTATCATCAAGTTATTCAATAGGCTAAACATATAGCCAAAGATCCTTGATTACTAGCTCCGCTTTAACCCTCTCTGATATAGCCTTGACTCAAAACAGCTATTAGGATTATGTCATTTATATTTGTAAAAAATGTCACATGCAGCCATGCTTAAATTCTGCTCACTTCACATTTATTATATTATTATATTATCTGTATTCATTATTATTATCCTATTTTTAAAGCAGGCCTACCTGCAGGCATGTAATTGGGCTACAGGAATAGAATGTTTGAACGGGCACTGCACTAGTCTATCTATAAAGCAAGAAGCGTCTGTGTGTCTATGTGTCCTAATGTCTGTGGCACGCATATCTCGCTGACCGTTTGTCAGACTGAAGATTTCGTATGTGGCTCGCGCGTGTCACAAACGTGTGCAATCTCGATTTTGAAGATTTTTGAATGCATATTTTAAAATATGCTTATTTACGTAGGACGTTTATCGCTGCACTGCACTGTTTCCAAGGGGACCAGTTTCAGGGGAGCTCCACCCCATGTCTATGGTTGTGGCTAGAAGGGATACAGCTAAGAACGGAAGTCACGTAACTACGGAAGCTTATTGCTGCCACACTAAAAGAAATAAAATGGCTCAGTATTATGTAATTACGTGAAAAGTTTCTTGTTATAACAATATCTTTTTCATGTTTTAACAAGATATTTATCACGTTATTACATGAAATTATCACGTTATTTCATGATACTGATATTTTCACGTTATAACGTGAAAATACCATGTTATTTCAAGATATGATATTTTTACGTTTTAACAAGATATTTATCACGTTATTACATGAAACTATCACGTTATTTCATGATACTGATATGATACTGATATTTTCACCCTTCCCCACAGCCTTAGAAATGACAGCGATGACCTGACATGCAGGCTACCGAGCCAGAGCGGTCTATACATTCACCCACATTGCGTGAAGATTTGCATATTTATCAAAGCCCTTTCTCCCTCTTGCGTCAAGTTAGCGAAAGTTTTATTTATTGTGTTGATAAGAAGATAAAACAGAACTATCAGGCTGTATGAGCCATATATATACAGTCTATGGTGTGAGCAGGCTATCCTGCATAGAACCTCTCTATCGGCCTCCTTTTCAGCAGCTCTCTGCCGATACACACACATCCCTCTTCGCTGCTCCTCAGTCAGCTGGGAATTGACCACACACACAGCCTACACACTCATACACACATGCACAAAAACAAACACTCATCAAGCAGCACTGTAATAGCAGTCAGGGTGCAAGTTCATAGACACTAGTTATCATTTATGCAAGCCATGAGCTCTCGTGGCCTTGTTTCGTTTAGTTTCGTTATTTTGAAATAACGTGATAATTTCATGTAAAAACGTGAAAAAATCATAACTTGAAATAACATGATATTTTCATGTTACAACGTGAAAATATCATTATCATGAAATAACGTGATAATTTCATGTAATAACGTGATACATATCTTGTTAAAACGTGAAAAATATATTGTTATAACAAGAAACTTTTCACGTAATTACATAATACTGAGCCTTTTTATTTCTTTTAGTGTGGCAGCAATACGCTTCCGTACGTAACAGATAGTGAAAATCTCCATAGAAATAAACAGTATCAGGACAGGAAGTAACCTAACCCTAACACTAACCCTTAGCTGTATCCCTTCTAGCCACCACCCATGTCTATCTATTGTATGGCTAGGTCTCACTTTGATGATAGTCAGTCACCGAGAAACACGCTTTGGATTCCAGCGGCTGAGTAATTTCACCTCATCTGCGAATTTCCGAATATTCGTCAGGAACACACTATCAGTAACCCAATTCGCTTTGGATTTGTACGTCTGAGTAATCTCATCTCGTCTGTGAATATCCGAATATTCGAGCGGAACACACAGCAGTATTTCCACCCTGAGTACAGACATCCCAACCTGCAAAAAGCCATTTCAGGGAGCCCCCCCCCCCCCCCCCCCAAAAAAAAAGAAAATGAATACATAAATATAAAAAAATACTTTAACCTTCTTAGATACTGAAATAGTGATGAATAGCCTATGTTTGTTAATGGTCTCTACTCAGCACACCAAATAAGGAAGGCCTATAGTTAGAAATTGTGATAATAAAATATGTAGATTTTGGTAGTTTGGTCTTTATGTAGCCTTGGCAAATAGCCATCTAGTAGGCTAGTCCTGAATAATATGCACATGAAATGACACTTGTTAAACTCACCTCAACATGTCTTTTGCCATCATTTAACCCGCCATGGGCAATGCTAAAGTCACTGTTACAAACAGCATGCAAGACTATCGTTATTTTGAACTCATATGAGACAAGGGTACACTTTCGTGTAGTCTGATGTGAAATGGGTCTTAAATGTTCCTTTTTTGGGGGCACTCTGCCTCTGCAATTAACTGAACTGAACCAATCAGGATGCTCTCTGTCTTGAACAGGCACGCACGCACTAGGCCTACCTCTCTCTCTCTCTCTCCATCCCCTTCATGTGCGCGCTACACTCAGATGCACACACGATTTGAAGTTTCGTTCTCGTGTGCGCGCTCTTGCTCGCTCGCTCTAGATTCCGGGAGATTTTATCTAATTTGCGGGCGTCAGTGAGCCGTTATCAATATGCGGGAGACTCCCGGAACTTCCGGGAGACTTGGGATGTCTGTGAGTAGCTGCTAATCTCATCTCATCGGTAAGTCTAATTAGCCTACCTGTCTTGCGGAGTGGTTCTATTTTCGAATAATAATCGAATAGTTTTTAGCGAATATCAATGTTCAATGTGTATATGTGCTGGATGGTGTGCACACCTTATGTGTATATGTGCTGATGGCACCTTGTGAAAAGTAAGTGTTTTATGGAGTAGCAGAAGTGTAGTGGTCTGCATTGGCATGGTAAATGGAAATTTAGCATGGTAGGAGATTTAGCTTATTCACATGTTGCATTATATGTAATTCAGGGATGTCTTTCATGTTGCTTAGCGTAATGCCCATACTCATTTGAATTAACTCAGACGTATGTAATTTCAGTGTTTCCCATACATTGACTTATTTGTGGCGGCCCACCACAATATCAACATTGACCACCACACAATGATTTTCCAGGTTGTACTAAATTGTGCTTAAATCAGGTTAGCATCATAACCACGCTGTGCTAATTTGTTGCATTCAAGTCAATTCTGCAAACCTACCACCACCAATAGAATTTAATTCTGTGGGAAACACTGCATTTTAATCTGTAAAAATGTCACATGCAGCCATTCTTAAACTCTACTCACTGCACATTCATTATAATGTATTATAATATCATATTCATTATTGAATGCTTAGCTGGAATTATGTTTTTCCCTATCATCATATTTTTTAAAGCAGGCCTACCTGCGGGCATGTAATTGGGCTACGGGTTTTCTACAGGAATAGCATGTTTGAACGGGCACTGCACTATTAAATTAAATGCGTACATTCTTCGAGAAACAGACTATATAAAGTAATGTAGTTTTTTGAGCTTATTGTAAGTAACAAATTACATATCATAGTGTCATTTCACATGAGACAAATTCAGCAGATGCCATGTTTAGGCACCCTATGGTGTCATTCATAAAAGCCATACAGTTGCATTTTGTAAGGGGTCACCAGACCAGATGTCTTTCATCATACAGTGTAAGCCTGGTTTGGCTTTTGGTCTCCAGGTATAGCGACAGTTTTTTCTGTGGTTGGTGTGTGTGTGTGTTTCTGTTCCTGTGCGTGTGTCATTCCAGGTCATATGTGTAGTGTGTTGGGGATTACTGTAAATCGGAGGATGTTGTATCCTACACCTGCCAGGACGTCTTTCTTCGATAAGCAACACACCAGATTCCTCTCTGGGGCTTACTTTGGGAATAGCCCCCACCTGATGCACCCTTACATCATGAGAGACACATTCAGTAACAGCAGGGTCTTTGCTACCAGTGTTGCATTACTCCACAAGAGAGAGTCATGTGGGAAACACTGCTACAATATTTGTTGTTGTTAGAAAAGGTTTAATTCTGCTGAGGTATGCATTCTGTTTTTCTGTTGCACAGTGACCTTTCTTAACATTTTGTATCATGAATTTAAATTTCAAGGAGGTGAACAGGGTGCTTGTATAATGCAGATCTAGTTGGGGATTAGAAAAACACAAAGGCTGAGATTACCAAAAAGAGTAGACAGAATTTACAATATCTCACTGTGGACAGCATTAAAAATTTTGAAAGGTCGACTTCAGAAAGTTTGCACACAGTCAGATAGCCTCGGGCAAACTCAGGACATGGCATATGCAAAAAGACAAAGGCAAATTCAATATGTATGAACAGACACCATCCACATTGAAACCTGAGTACCACCCGAAGCTTTAATGAATAAGTCACGATGGGGATGTACGTTTCAAAAATTATAAACTGTCACCACTCTCCACCAAAGCACTCTGACCAAACTAAAGCCAAACTGTATTAATATGACCTAATGAACATAGTGAAGCAGACAGGCTAGAGAAATGAATTCTTTAAGACACATACTGTGGTTTCAGCAATATGTATACCTTGACAATGCAGTTATTTTGAATGTTAAACATCAGGCTAATTGCATTAGCACAACCAAACACATGTAACAGTTAACAATGCTGACTTTAATAAGCCGCTGAATATTTGCAAGCAACGGGTCTGTGTAAGTGTTTAGATGAATGCCAGCCTCCATATGTTTATTCCCTAGAGGTTATCTTACAGGCTGAGAGAACAAGCTGTTGCTGTTGCCATACTAAGTGCTGCATGGTTGTCCGTTTTCTTCTACACAACTGGCAATTGCTGGCAGAACATTAATTTGGGGAATGCTATTGCTTTTACCGATCTAGTTGTCCCCCGGGGTATAAGTATGTGTACTTGATAAATGTCTTTCAGTGGACACTGATGGTTGGTCCTACAATTGCACAGCCAGTCTTTAATTGGCCTGAGCATTGGACTTGGAGTGTCAGATAATGCCTTCCTAACTTCTCATATTGAATGACATCCCAATTTGCCATTTTCAATGTTGTTTTTAGCTTCTTTAAGTGTTCCAAAACATGTAACATCTTATAATCATTTCTATTTTCCCCCCAGAAAGGTTATCTTGTGCTCTGCTGATTTAATTTAGTTGAACATCAACATCTACAGTATGAACCGGTAGGATCCACATAAAAAAAACGCTTCGGGATGGGATTTTCAAGCCTCCTCTGATAATATATGGAGGACGAGGTCAGCCTGTCCCCATAGATGACCAGTCACAAAAACAGAGGACGCATCATGCTGCCGGTTTCTTTGGGATAAATCACAGATTTACTAGTGGCCCTCATTGAAACAGAAAGGCGCCTGATATACAATGTGTTATTAGTTATCAACAGGGGGGCCATTGTAACAGTACCGGTAATGTTTTCTTGCAGCAGTATTGAAAGCACCACCCTTCCATTACAATGCCATATTCCTAAAGGGAAAATATTTCCTCAGCCTCTTGTCGTGTTCTTGTCATGCGTTTAGGGTGAGACTAGCTTTCTTTTTTTCTCATTGCAATCTAATCTTAGTCTTCCCTCTTGGCCACTTTCCTGGACTGAAGAAAAACCTCAGGCGATTTGTTGTACAGTACACTAGGAGAAAAAAACATAATATTTTGAAGACATCCCTGTGTCAGAGGTGACACAATAATAGGTTGCATTACATTTTCCAAAGTTTTTATATGCTGTAACATGGCAAGCGCACGCAGTCTTTGAATAGTGGGCTGGGTGGGGAGGGAAAAAAGCAACACTGAGACAGTGACACCTCTTACAGAACCCAGGTGATGGCTGGCTCCGACTGTGACAGGGTCAGAGGCTCCGCTGGCTGACAGCCCTATCTCCCCCGACAAGACAGACATGCGAGAAGAAAACATCCATGCTTCTGTCCCCCGCGCCGTGATGCCTGACACCTGGGGTCGCACCTTCTCATTCTTTTTGTTTTTGATGCCGCCGCCCCCGCTTGGTCGTGGCGATCCCTTTACAGAATTGCAACGAGGGTGCCAGGGAGTCAGTGCTCAGACGTGGGCTTTGTCAAAGGGCCAACGCCGACGCCGCTGGCGGCAGTCAAGTGGGCGATGGCGACGCTGCCCATCCTGCTGGAAACGCTGTAATACCAGCACATTCTCTCGACCAAATGAGGCTGTTCACAGCCATTCTGTTCAATGAGCCGTCCGAAAAAGATTCCTCCCGACGTCTCGATGACATTACATATCAGGTAATCCTGTGTTCTGAAACATCACACGGGCACCACAAAGGTGCTGCTGGGAAAGAAAATTAACACGGAATGACAATAGGCTTCGTAATGTGTGATAGAAGGTCATTTAACACAAAAGGTTGCCTAGATAAAACCTTTTTCTCCCCAGTCGCACTCTCCCTAATTTTTCATCCTACCAGTGAGCACAGCGATACAGCGGGGAGGAGGACTGTATCTCGTCCTCCGTGGAGACCCCAAGGGTCTGCACATTGCAAATAAAAGGTGGTAATAACTACTCCCATCCATGATAATTGCAGTTGATTTGCCAATGCAAAGATCTGAGGGTGAATGGAGACTCTGTTATCTGCTCCCGAGCAGCTTCTGATTGTAACAGGGAGTCATGGAGTCCTAGGAGACTAATAGAGGAGCGCTGAGACAACGGAGGGATTACCGGGCCCCTCTCTGCCAGCTCCAAGGACGGCTGCCAATAATAACTTTATCTGTCCTTTGCATGTGCCTTGGGTTCTGGCATACGGGCTAATGTGCTAAGTATTGGAAACTAAGAATCCCTTTGTTTTCCCTCCAAACTCAAGGACACAATTTGCACATTCATTAAGAAAAAAAAATGTCACAACTCATTTAATTTAGGCAAATGTAAGTGAATTAATCATTTTGAAAAATTTGTGGGTGCCAGATATGCAAAAACTGGAAATTTTGGTACCCATTTAATCAGCGTTATTGCTTGGTCCTAGATGATGTGAAATGTCAAGAAAATAAAAAGTTAAGGTAAGTGCCAGAATTTTGTTGTTTAGGATGTTCTTTTTAGCCTTTCATGTCTTTGAGTGCTGTCCAAATGGCCACTGACAGTATACACAAAGGCCAATACTCATAGGCCTAATAAGCGACTGTTTATGCCACTGGAGCTTGGCTCCATTGTAGACATATTTTACTGTCCAAGATGGGTAAAGAGCCTCCCTTAGTAAATATCAGCTAGGCCGTGCAGAAATGTCAGGTTTTTTGTCTCTTTTTTCCATGCACTTTGTATCCCATTACCACTAATGAGCCCATTGGTTGTGCCTTCCGGAGGGACCTAGCTTCTGTGGCGCAGCAGGACTGAAACAGCTGCAGATTTCAAACATCCCTAAAATCACCCTGAAAAATGATAAATTTATTGTGCTGTCCTACTGCTGCTGCACAGCAGTCTTTGTGCATGGGACTCACATGCAGTTGCCACAGTTATCCTCTGAATTGATTTATTCGTCAATCTCCATCTTGCACTCCACACCGCTTTGAGATAAACTGTGAAATCAAACTAATGTGCTGACAAAAATAAAAGAAAGAAACAGTTACGTGGTTTCACTCAGCGACAGAATCAGGGGAAATTTGGATAATTTGTATCTAAATGTTTAAACAGTGCACTGATGTGTTCATTATGCGTGCCTATGGTCTGAAAGAACATATAATTTCCTCTCACAAAATCAATTTTAATCATGCCCAAAGTGGGCCTTCACAAAGAATATTTTAAGTTGGGGGTCAAAGTGGGAAATGAGCAGTCACAGTTGCACATCACAGTTGCCTCTCCCCTGCTGGAACAGTGCGACGTGCGTGCATGCATGGTCATTAAAGCTAACAGCCCTTCATTAAATTGTCTTCTCGCGTCATCGCTGGCCTCTGCCATCTGAAACACAAGGTGTGAAATAAGAATTCAGCCTGTCTGTCTACAGTATGGTCTGTCTCCAGCCTGTATCATCGTTGTGACCAGTCGAGGGCTCAACTTTGAGAAACACAGGAAACATCCTAATTATTCCCATTACGCCCCTTTCCCTCATCAGCACACTAATTGTAATGATGCGCTTCTCTCGGAATGTGCCGTCGGCGTCAACACGCTGACTTCATCCCTCCTCCCTCCTCACTCCTCCCTCGTTGCACTCGACACAGGAAATCCTTCCTGCGACTTTAGTTTTTGTAATTGATTCAATTAACTCCACAAAGTGTAGAGCGCTTTTCCCCCTTCTGTGATGTTCAGGCTCTGAATCATGGCAGTCTCTCTGTCGTGACCTTCTTGCACCTTGTATTAGATCTTATAAGGATAAGCCAGAGAGCCTGACGCATACAGTACTCTTATATTCTAATCCCCAGCTGGGAAGTGCGCTGTCACCGAGGGTGTGGAAAGAACCCCCCCTTACCCCACCCCCAATACTGCCCTGCTACAGTTCTGGCACTTTGCCTTCAGATAACTTGCATTTCTTTTCCCTCTTAAATGGGGGGCACGTGCACTTGGCAGTGGAATGCCTTTGGGGAGCACCTGACATTAACGCTTTGTTCGGCAGTTCCATGTTTAATATGTATTGCCAGCCCTCTCCGTTTAAATAAAGGTCCTCCTCACTCAGCCAGCCATCCATCTCTCTTTAGGCTTAATCTATGGAGACGCAAAGGGACAGCAGGCTAAAATATGCACGCCATTATTTAAGCCTTTACAAGACGGGCGCCTCAGCCTGTTGTTTTGCAGAACATTTCACCGTGGGTTGTTCTCAGGTTCTCAGGAGTACATTGCATTATATTGCCTGGTTCAGCTGAGCTTACTCCTGAAAGAAGTTTCCAAATTAATTGTGTGCTACTCAGCTTCACTTGCCCAGAGATATCAAAGGGGAACTTATTGGACATGCTTGACATTCTTACCCCATTTTCTGTTTCCATAGAAACCATAGCAAAGGTCAGGCACTGTTGCTCCTTAGTTTTCTGGTGAGGGGGGGATTCAGAGCAGAAATTGTCAAAACGGTATAATTAAAGCCATGTTATTCTACTGTAGTCAAACCTGCCAACCGTTCATTAGGGATGTAAAATGTCTCACAAGTGAACCCCAACCCCCCTTATTCTTTAGCTGTAATGTCTCTTTCTCTCTTGTATAATACTCTTCTCAGACAGACATTTTTAAATTAATAAGCCTTCTTTTTATGATGTGGCTTTGAAAAATTGAAAATATGAAGTCTTCAAAATTTCTTGACACTGAGCAATTATATCATTGTCGACGACTTAGGTTATGCTACTTTCTACAAATCAAGTATCCATGATAAACCACACATGCAATTTAAAGGTCGGGTTAAGTTATACAAATCCTTATTAAACTACCCCTTACAGCAATAACATGTATTGTATTTACATAGATATTTAATATGTGCTGCGATTAGGTTTTCCAAGTACAAACCGTGATGTGCACTCATGTACACTCAAAACCTTAGATTGCAGAGGTATAAAACTGGTAGTGTGGGGACAATTTATGTATAATTATGGAGACATATGTGAAGCTTGGTATGGCATTATAAATACATTATGAATATATCTGAATTATGAATTTGTACATGCATTATGCATTCTTGATTAATAGAAAGTGTTACTCAATTGTCTCCAGTACTTTTTAATGCATACTTAAAGTTATGAGCAACAGAGCATTGTGTCTGAATCCTGAGCTTTTACTTTTCGTTGAGCATGGCTGACTTAGAACCGAATCAACTTAATTTGAAACCTTTGTGATGGTCAATTTCTTTCTAAGTTTGGTGGCAGAATTACCTGAGGTGCCAACAGCAAATAAGTATGATAGATGAGTTTAATCTATTATTCCAGGATGGTAAGATTTTGCCACAGCCTAGGTGATTCAATTTAATCACCATTTTTATTTCCAATTTTCCCTTAAGCTAACTACTGCTCTTCAAAAGTATGCTTGAATATAACCAAAATATCAGTAAGTCATTTGTCGATGCATGTAATTTGGTAATTGGCAGCACAACTGATGATAAACAGTGAAACTCAATGTTATGATGAAACAATGATGAAACAATGAAGCAATGTTAGACATGATGAACACAATCAACCAAAGACACAGACATCAGTTAACCTGATATTGTTTTTAAAGAATCATCCCAGATGAATATGGCTTTATATCGTTCTTGGCTTTTGTCTTGGTTATTCTTTGGTTGCTACACTAAACGTTTTTCGGCCAGCAAGTTCGTCTGACCTACTTATATCTGTTGGGAGAAAAGCTTTAGTTTAAAGCTGTTTATTTTTTTGCACGAAAAGCCATGCTTGAAGAGAGAGGTGTCCTCCGTGCCGTGGGAGGAAGATGATGTGTCTGTTCACCCGCCGCTTGAGGTGCTCTCAAGCAGCCGGGCGCCGTGGCTATTTCTGGGCCTGCTCCTGACGGGGACGGTCTTAGCAGCATGCCACAGGACATTATTTCATGCATCGCTGCGATCCCTTGAAACTAATTTAGCACTTGATTTTATTGCGGCAGCCCGGCTCACATCAAAAGGCTTGAGCCTTGCTCTTTACATACGTCACCCTTCAATCTCCAGAGGAAGCATCATTTTTTTCCACTCAATCATCCTTGGAAACAGTAACAGAATATTTAAAAAAAAAAAAAACGTTCCCCAGGATTTCATAATTGTAACTTTCATGATGTGAGGTATTTTTTGGGATATTCTGAGTTCCGGGTACAGAAACCACATCTTTGGCACAGAAAATATGTGCCACATTAATATGGACGACCTTTTAATTATGGTAATTATGAAGCAGGCAGCAGGCTGACGAGCACGCCTCAGTGTCCCTGCTCCAGCGCTCCACCGGTGGGGTATGAAAAGAGGTGCTGCGCGCGTTACATAAGCCCACCTTGTCAGCGCGGCCGCGGAGACGCACTGAGTGGGTCAGTGTGGGAGAATAAACAGTGACTCATAGCCAGGCATTCAGCAACTTCAAACTTCTCTCCGATCTCAACTTCAATGAGCCGCTCTTGCCAGCGGTGAGGGGGGAGTACAGGGCTAAGGCCACGCGTTAAGCACATACCTCAATTTCTTTGGCGAGGGTCCATGCACAAACCGGAGGAATCACTTTGCTATTATCGATGCAGCTACAGAAGAGAAGGCTACAATGATTCACACACACACTGAACCTATGTAGAGGCCTGGGCTAAGGCCATTATTGCACTTCTCGCTTAATTGTTTTTCTCCCATATTGCTAATTACAGGCTGTTATTTCTGGAACGATCTGGAACAGCATGACAATATTTGCCTTCATAAAACAATTCCCAAGAAGGAAAAGAAAAAAAAAAAACCTGAACCTACTGCAGTCACATGCACAGATTAAATAACAGCCTTGTAGTGAACTGGACGCAGTGGACTAGACTGATCCACTGTGCTCTGTATGGGTGATACAGATAGACAGTACCAGCCTTTTAGACTCATATTTGCAATTCAGTGATATCTGAATATCCAATGGGAACAAACAACCTCAGGGCTTAGAACTCAAAAGGTTGAGTCACTGTTCCACGCTGGGATGGAGGAAGCACTCAAGGGACTGCCCTGATGCATCTAGACCCGGATCACTTATGAGAACCAGAGAATCCGCAGAAAAGTATTCAGTAAAGACTGGACCATTAGGAGTCTGTAGAAGTTATATAAGGCAATATGGCAGACTGCTCAATCACATAATAATGCTTGTGATAAATACGGTTTGTTTAATAACAAAGCCCCTGAACAAAGCTGGAGGGCTAATACTTGGTCTCATAACAAACATGGAAATAAGTCTAACTAGTCATCTGCTAAGAGTTGCCTCCACAGCAACTCCATCCTCCCCCTGATGATTACATAACTTATTGACCATAGACAGATCCGCTGAATATGTGACAATCAATCATATAAAACATGTAGTCACATAATTTTAACAACAAACTACTAAACACCAGAACTGTGAATTATAGGCCAGCAGAACACATTCACCCATATGGAGGCCGAAGGAATGATTGACACTCACAGTTTTATTTACAATCCTAAACATTGGCTCTCTCAAATAACACATTTCATTATTTATTTGCTCAGCATGTGACATGATAATGATATCTCTTTCCTTCTGATGAAGATGCAAGAGATCAGTTATGGCTTGTTGGTAATTATTACTGCTAGACTTATTGTAGGTTATTATGTGTTTTTCTGATGTGACACTGCACCTGCACTATAAATAGCAAAGAAAAAGAAAAGGGTTGTTATATTTTATCCTGCATTAAGTATATGTTTGTCTGAGAAAAGTATACCCTATTCTACATGACAAAGTGGTTACTGTGGTTCATAGCAGAACTAGATTTAAATGGTGGTAATGGCAAGCTTAGTAACATAATCAGAGACTCTGTTTGAAGTAACCTTTGTCTAAAAAGGAAATCCCATATCATAAAGACCTAATTAGTCTACAAATAATTTCAAATACACAAGTATCTGACTAGATTATTTTCAATCAGAATTATATTCCTCCTGAGTATTTTCTTAGTTGAAGTGTTAGACGACCTTTTGTTCCAGTGATTTGCCTCAGCAGTCGATCTTTGGCTTTTATCAGTCACAGTAGATATAGGGGAGTCAAGGCATTACAGAGTAGTTCATTTCTGTGTAGCAGTTATGAACAAGGCAGGATCTTGTTTGTTCCAGGAGCTTAAGAAAATTGTGAAATATGCATTTGATTTCCTGATGAAATTCTGGCCTTTTGGGGGCAGTCTATTTAGATAAACTCTAAATCCATTGGCTTTGGCTTTGGGTTGTCTCTCCATGTGGTTATGCTCTAGAAGCACTGTAACTTCAAAGTCTGGACATGTCCAACCATAACTGCACAATTCCTACATCGACAAAAGAGGAAGATTGAAATGCAAATACAGCTCATCCTAAAGGAAAGTGTTTCCTTCAAATGGTAATCAACCTGTTGATATAATTTACCATGGGATTTGTATAAATCACAATGTCACATGAAAAGTGAAATCTTTGAAAAATAATCCACTCAAAAGTTTCTTGGATTGTCACACTTCACATGTGGCCCTGAACTAAATTTAGAGATGGGACGCGTCAGAATTGGCCATGCACTTACATATTCTAGCTTTTTGGGGGATGAAGACTGAGACACGTTCTTTAGCAGGCAGGGCTATTGCAAGCACAGAGTGAACTCAAAAGGCATAATAACATTATTTGAATGACAAAAACATGTAAACAATTGCTACTAAGTAAGGCCTTATAAAACAACAAACTAAAGCAGATTGGATTGTGCTGTGTTTTTCAAATGCCAGTGGTAGATTTCTTTATATGCTAGCTCCTCTAAACTACACAATCTCCCATTTCATTGAAGAATTGCAAAGTAAGATGGTATCTCATTAGAATGGCCAGACAGCATTTGAATGGCACATTTAAAACTTGATTGGCATTTCAGACTCTACAGCTGTAGATTTGCAGAGGCAGTGAAGTAGAGTGTGGGGAAAAGCCAGATGCCTGATAAAGATCTGTGATGAAAGTCCCCACATCTGACACACTTCATGTGGGTTTAACTTGGTGTGCCAACCAGACATGTGTTTGCAGTGTGAATCTCACAAAGCTCTACTGCTTTCAATGCCCGAGAGTGCTCATTTGCCAAATGAATTGTCAAGACCCTCGCCTACAACTCAAAGATTAAGGAAATAAACATGTCAGTGGAAAGCAGAAAAACACCCATGAAGTATCACCTTACACAGTAACTGTTGACATTTATTTTTAATTGCAAGCTGCATAGCATTGTCAGTCAATCAAAACTGCCCATGGATTTCACTCTGACGAATCATCAATATTTATCATTGTTGAATAGCTGCATTTACTGTATGAACGTTACTCTGCAATTGTTACACTTGGCCTTATCAAGCCCTTTTCAGACTGATCTTAAAAGTAAACCTTAAAACTCAGAGCAAAACTCACTTGTGTGGGCCAGATATTTGAAAAGATCTCTCTGCACCACCCTGCCCTGCCTATCACTGGTGTTCTTGAGTCTGGCTGACACGATGGAGGCTCCCCCCTGGTCTTTGAGTTTCTGATTGGTCAATTGCAGATACTGACCGTGAATTCCCAGAAGGGAATGTCTGTAATTCTCCCAGGCCTACCTAGCATACGGAAGCTTTTCAGCGAGGTTACCACACTAAATACGTGTCTTTGTGCACATTTCCAAGAAACACGAAAGCAAAAAAAAAAAAGCAAAGAAAAAGCAAACACTGCAGCCATGAGCTAGTGTCCTCTGCCTTGTGGTCTGTATGGTAGGGATAGAATGATGGTCTTGGTTGCTCAGAAATGAAATGACCACCACCCAGGTCTCCTGCACAACAGCTCGTGACCAGAGTCCTAATCCAGCCATTTTCTATGCATATTGATAAAAGGCCCTGGCATTTCCTCGAGCTGAGAGAACTTTTAGAGAGGCCGGAGCCGGCGAGGCAGGAGGCGCTGTGGTCTGAATGTGGAGCAGCTGTTTCCAGCAATCTCTGACCGTCTCACATCTCCTCTTCTTCACACACCAAAGGGCCTCTGAGACCAGTGCAGATAAAAAGCACTTCAATTAGTGTAAGAAATATTGATTGCTATGCTTTTCATGTGCCCATTGTTAGGCTGAACACGCAGGAGAGGCCAGGAAGATACTGCTGAGATGGGTAAAGGGAACCGTAGTGGCATCTAAATTTCCTCGTAAGAAATCGTAATTGATAAATAGGAGTGTATTTTATTTGCGATTTAAGACCTCATGGCCCTTACTGTCTGCAGACAGCAGCTGAAACAGAATTGCCAAGTTAATTAGATTAGCCCTGCAACTGCACGTTTTAACTGCTAAAACCTGTCTCAAAAAGTTCTTCATTGCTGCAGTTTCTCTTGATTAGAATTTGTCCGAACATTTCCTAATATAGTTTGCCATCCAGCAGATCTGAAATAAATATGCATCTTTTATTTCGATTTCATCACACAACATTATTGTCCTCTAAGTATATTTTTGTGCATCTTCCTATTCGGGCATTATTTTTGTGTTTCAGCATAAATATTGTATAGATGTCCTGTTGCCAGGCTATAAATAGCACTCAAGGGGGGATTTTGTTTGTGTGTCTTTGTGTGTTCCCCCTGGTAGCCTCAATTGCCAGCAAGTGCTCCTCTGTCTTACATTCAGTTGAATGGGACAGCCAGTGCTGAGGAGCCTCTCTCCTTGAAGTGTGTGTCACTGGGGATCTGCACCTCATTACTCTCATCAGGAGTCCATAGTGACCCCTACACCTCCTCCTTATCCCCCAACCCTACCACCTCCACCTCTCCACCCATCTCCTCCATCCTCCCCTCACCCTCTCCATCTCCTCACTTCTGCCCTGCCCGCCTCAACATATTAAACTAGATAAACCCATAAGATCTCCCAAGATGCTGCCGCGCTGGGCAGATTACAAAGGGGCTCAAGGTGTCCTCAGTGGGCTCTACTCCTCAGCACCAGTACCCCCCCCCCCCCCAGTCCCCTGTGTTTCTTTAAATGAATGTCAGTGGTGGCTTCTGTCAGCATGAAGATGCCTGGTGACGATAAAGGATCAGTTCATTTCCTCCTTCCCTTGTCGTATTTGCATCCACTCAGAAATGTGTCGGGTGAACTTTTCCTGATAAACACCCTTCCCACACCTCACTGCCACGTTGCTGCACACCAAACAAGTCTCTGTTCGCTCAGGTTATGCATTTTTGATGCCATGGAAAAGCAATTTCTGTGCACTGAAGCTAATAACAGTGAACTGAAACTCATAATTTGCCAGTAAAAAGTGGCTGGGTTGCACATCTAATGCATTTATTTCAGTATTTTTATGGTGTGGAACTTGACAATATTTTAGTAATTTTGGACTTGAGGCTTGTTAGTGGTGTTAGATAACTCAATAGGTTATTTTCACAACCTTTGTTTTTTTGCGAAGGCCATAATAGCATTAGGCCTACTGTCAATGTACTAGAGAGATTTGAAGTGAGAGTGTCAGACACTTACAATGATCAGTTTTTCTGAGATCCCCATAGTTATAAGTTAAGACTTAGATTTCTTCAAGCAGAAACTTCTGTGACAAAACATTTTCCCGCATCATTTCAGAAAGAAACACCCAAGATATGAGATATTTAATACCTTTTTTTCTACAGCATTTTTTAACAGCAATAGGCTAGGTCATTTAATAGGGCATTGTGTTCTTCAAAACGTCCATACTGAACCCCAAGTAGTCTAAAGTTTAGAGATTCTAAGAGAATTCTAAAGCCCCAGTCTAAGCCTAACCTGGATGTTAGGCCACAGGTAAGCCTGTAAACTAAATTACAAGGAAATGTCAGTAAGATATGCATACAGTATATACTGTATATTGAAAGAGAAGGACAGTTTAGGAAGCAATGCTTACATGACTACAACCAATCAGCTACATCCTTAAAATGTCAGTAGGAAAAAATGGTTTAGCCTCAGTCTGGACATAGGCCGACACCAGACTTCTGTCAATGTGGAAGACTTGGCTATAGAATTTGAATGGAATTTGAATGGAAATTTAACAGAGCTTAGTCTACAGACTAAGCAATGTATGGTAAGTTTTTGACAAAATAAAATGTCACTGAATCTTTATAGGCCAGCTGGTTTTAATTTAGCTGACAGCTCCGATACGGCTATTGGTGTTAGCAACACGCATAAAAAGCTTTGTATGAATAATGACAGTGTAACAATATGAAAACATAAAAATAGACCAAGCGGTGAACGTCATGTGTTAATTAGTTTAGATACTTTGTCACTGCAAAATGTTGTTGTTTCCTAATAGTTAGCCATACAGACTGGACGCTTATCTTACCGAAGAGCCTTCCTAACAGCTGCTTATTGAAAATCCCATCTCTCCGAGAGGAAGGAAGAACTATTCTGAAACAATACAGGCTGGACTGAATTTGAAGGAAACTCTTTCTTGTAAGTTCTTCCAGTTGTGGTTAGGCTACATGTAAATTAAAAACTTCACAAACCATCATTATTCATTTTCCTTATTCAATTGAATGGTTGAGTTTGGGAAGTGAGCATTTGGTCTAGGGCCTGAAGCAGGGGCGTTTCTAGACTTTCAGGACAACCTGGGCTTAGCCCGGCTGGACCGGATGTAAATGTAAAGATTAGCTGAGGATTTTTTTTATTTATATACAGTACATAAAAGGTGTTATTGTAGTAGACAACAGACTACATTAGACTGCCCAAATTATTTATTATTGAATTACTAGGTACATACACGTTTAAGTGTGAGATTGCATGTAATGTATCATTAAGCAAATGTTCTGCACCTCCTTCTGTTGATCTCCCTTCTCTCTCCATCACCTGACTGCTCTTTTGTTGTTTGATCTATGCCAGAGGTCTACTAAAAGGCCTACTGTGTATCAAAACTGAATTTTTTTGCTATAGTGTTAGAGAGTGTAACATCCTCGTCTGCTCCTCAGAACATCAGTACAAATGTTCAACAGCGGGGGAAAGCATTTAGCCCTTCTGGCTAAATTTAGTTATTTAGAGCTGAGTGTAATAAATCTCTCAAAACGAGCACTGAAATGTGTCATGCCAATTAACCTGACCAGATGCCTTGCAGTTGCCTAATGCTTGCTTAGCCTACTAGCAGGGCTCAAAATTGCACCAGACAAATGCTGGTAAATATTGATATTGGTAGATTTCAGACAGAAAATACGGATTACCTATTGAATGGTGGGTGAATTTCGGCACTTCATTTGTCAGTGAATTTATTCAAGATAGTGAATGGTAGATATTAACATTTCAAAAAGTTCATTTTGACTCCTGCTTAGTGTTTACTAATGATAGCTTGCTAGCCAGCTAACAATAGGATAGGTAAACAACACTAATAGCTGGCCTTTATGGAGTTGGTCGGACAGGATTAAGCTTATATTTCAGTTTGCAAACATGAATTCTTACCCTTTGCCTTTCGTTTGAAAAAGCCAAACAGTTTCAATTGTTTTTTGCTGGCCATGTCACGTCTGCTTTCTCAACGTACTGCAACCTATGACGCTGCACGACCCAGTGAGTTGACAGCAGTAACATTAGTTGAGAGCACAGATTCCACTGATCTCAGACCAGACCGCGAAGCGACCCTCTGCCGCTCTCCACCTAGCCTGGTGTTACCATCCTACGTACTTCCGGCCAAAATTTGATTTCAGCCTCGCCAATTAGCGAACAGTTGAGTGATGACGCGGAACTTGCCTGCCGAGTTGCTTGTAGTCCAGCGAAGCTTGTAGTTCAACAGCACAGCAACAATGGTGACGGAGGAAGAGACGCTAGAAGCTATCCGCGAAGTTGTCGCAACTCTCGAGGGCATCACGCAATTAAAGCAGGAGCAAGAGGCTTGTCTTGTCAACTTTATAAATGGCAAGGACGTTGTAGCTCTCCTTCCAACTGGCTTTGGGAAAAGTTTGATTTATCAGATGGTGATAACTAAACCTAAACGCACAAGTGTACTACATGCATCACTACTTTTCATGTTTTCAAATAAACGTTTGCTGCTCGTTATTCTCCCCCCTACTCTCAAATTACCTTTACAAAATCCTAGCAAAATTCCTTAAGTAGGCATAGGCCTACTTAAGGAATGGAATGTTAGCTACTAGCTAGCCTACCGAGCGGGGCTCAAGGCGAGGCTGCTGTGATTATGCTTGACTGGGACTAGCGGTTACCGAGCTGGGCTCAAGGTAAACCGCTCCGTGTTTGTGTTTGACAGAGGCTAGCCTGTGGCTGAGCTGGGCTCCAGGCGAGGCTACTGTGCTTGTGGAAAGTAACGTTAGCCAATCACCGAGCATGGCTCAAGGTGAGGCTGCGTTGTTTTATGCCGAACAACTGTTAGTTTAACTGAGCAAGCTCCAGGTTAAATAACACGTAGGTTGTCAGTACAATCCAACTTATCCGAGAGTGAAGTCTGAACAGCCCGTGTAGGACGACGTAAGCTCCATAGCTCCGACGAAGTCACCGGGCTGCGTAGAACAACAATCGTCTGATAAGCGGTGAGAAGAGATGAGAGGAAAACTGGCGTGTGACAAGAGCTGATATAATCTCGGTGACATGACGCTTGAGGTATACAACTCTCGGTCTGTGGCTGGCGCAAGTTAGGGATATATCAACTACAAAGAGACTGCCCTGGCGGTCAGGTAGCCTAAATACTAGCCAGTGGTCTGTTTACTACTGAGACCAGAAGTGGGAAGCAGAGCCTGAAGCGGAAGTGGTAAGCGTAAGCGCCTGAACTCCGGCGCACAGCATACGTCATTACCAAACGTTGCTGATTGGTTAAGGAAACTCCAATGATTTTAAACCTCGAAATAAGCATCCGCCCATTACGGAGACAGATTATTATTACTTTGTTCCAGACTGTATGACGAAGAGAAACGTAGTCACAGGCGGTAAGGACCAGGCTACTCTCCACCCACCCCCAGCCCAGCCCCGCCCATTCTGCTTCTCCTTGTCAGAGTTTAGTGTTCGGGATTCCTTGTTCTAACAGGCTACGAGGGATAGAATGCACAACTAAATAAAAAAGTTAAATAACACTAACCAGGCTGAGCTCAATTTACCCCGGGCTGAAGCCCCGGTAAAATCGGCTGGCGACGCCCCTGGCCTGAAGTGGAAACAGAGTAGTCTATCTCAGCAATGAATCAGCCAATGAACTGTCATGATGCAGATTTCATCAAATTCATGAAGCCTATGTAGAATTCTACAGTAGGCCTACAGAAAAAAACACAATATTCAAATGACTAATGCAACTACATGAGTTTGGGTTTACATGGACCCATAGGGAGTCGTGGTCTCAGAAAGCTTTAGTCCTCGAATGTGGGGAATGCAGTGTGTTGGTGCTGGAGCTATAGACAGGGTTGTGGTAAACCGCTTAAAAGCCTGGCGTGACCTTGTTCATTTTATAAGCAGGTTAAACGTTTGTGTCCAGTGTAGAAGAGCTGGATGAGGAACCAGTAGAGGAAGTTATGTGGAGAAATTGGGTGGATGTTTCTGGAGGGTTTTTTCCAGCAAGTATACTAGTATACTGTACAGTCTTTAGTTCACACATCTTCACATGATCATATGCCATCAAAATTGATTTGAACTAGGTCCAAAATCTAAATTGCAGGTCTACCGATCAAAATCGAAATGACAAAGATAAGCATTCAGCCACGGTATAATACATCAACATAAAAAAAAACATCTGACATCAACATCCATTTGGTATTCAGGTGGTATTGCCAGTTCAAGCTATGCTTGTGCAACTTTTATATACAAAACGTCCCCTTAGAATTATAGGGTTCTATCTACGTTCTGAGTAGTTCTGAGATATTGAGCTTCAAAGTTTTAGAATTCCATAGAGTTATACTGATAAGTGGAACAAACCTCTTTAGATATAATGTCCAAAAATGCATACAACTACAAGAAACACCTCACCTCATCTTTTTAAGGTGTCACAGAATAAGAATATGTAAATAACTCAATTTTGACAAAAATGTCAGATAGAACCTTATAATTCTAAGGGGACGAAAAGCTAACCTTCATTTGCATTCAGATCATTGCCAATTCATTTTTTTCTGTTTGCTCATGCCTATACTGCACAGATGCACAGACTCGAGACTTGCAAGAACTGAACACATATGGGTTATCTGCAAAACATTAGTATGGGAAGCATCATTTACCCTTGGAAGTTGGCAGTTTGCTGCCTTTGTCATATTAGCTTTTTTTGAATATCCCGCCGGGGTACTGTGCCCAAGTGCTGCCTGCTATTTTTGTCTAGACAGCGCTGTTAAAGAAAAACTAACTTCAACTTAGGGTCATAAGTTCTCATTTTTGAAAATGTCAGCTGTTGTTGTAATTATGGTTGGGGTTACAGATAATCAGTGTACATGTAAATATGTGATTTCTTTCTGTACGGCCATGCTGGAAATGAGCTTTTTGTGTGTTTGCAAATTATGTCTTGTTCTTGGATACGGAAGCCATTTGCAGATATTTACTGGGAGAGGATGTGTCCTTGTAGATATTCCCCATTAGCCCAGGGATGCAGAGACTGGTAAACGTTAAAAAAAAATCCCTGGTTTCCTGTGTGAAAAGATTCCAATTATAGATCTTTTCTGTGCCCCCTCTCAATCTCTCCCTCCCCAGATCAAACCCTCCAGAGTATGTGGCTTGGTCTCTCCCTCATAATTCTAAACAAACAAGCAAGCCAGGCTGTTGTTCAAAACTAGCATGGCTTCTAGCAGGGAACAACACTTTTTTTTGCTGAAGTTAAGTTTCTACTACATCAGTATTCTCACAAGGCCCTAGGACAAGCTGCATAGGTCATTAGCTTTAGATAAAAAAAAATGCTTTTGACCTGCAATGGCCTGCTTACCCCTCATCCCAGTCGATATCATATGGTAGGACCATATTTTTATGTGTTGCAGCTGATGTTTTTTAAAAAGTAATTCTGATGATATCTGATATCAGAATCTTTGAAGACAGTTTGGTGAGACATACTGTATGTGGCACATGTTTCCAGTGACTATTAACATGTCAGAGAAAAAAGCCATTTAGATGGAAACAAGGGAGGCGAAGGGCGAAAGAGGTTATGTCAGATGACCTGGCAGTTGACTGACACACACATCGCTATCGCCCACACCACACGTCTGTCACATGCAGATGTTTGATGAGCTGCTCGGCATGCTGAAGAGAGCCGCAGCAAGCTGGCCAAACTCTGCAGAAAACCTGCTTTTCATCAGGATTCCCAGATCACCCACATGGGGCCCTGGAGCTTGGCAGTGCTCGCAGCGACACGCCACAAACGCCTAATCATTTATCGCCACCTCTCTACACCGACACCACGGGCCGCTTATGACACCCTGACACACGGATTTCATGTGCGTTTCCATGGCCGAGGATTGCGTCTGCTCTGTAATAGAGTGTTTCAGCTCAGAGCATGTGCTTGAGGTGTGTGTGTGCGTGGGGATGGGGGGGGGGATGCTTGGCACATGCATTCCAGCTACTGTGGCATTGCACAGCAAAACGGTTTATCTTGCCCAAAATCAAGTCTCATACACTGGTTACAATAATTACAATGCGTGAGGCATTGTGAATTCTCACTGCCTACGCATGCAGTGTGCAGCCTTTGTGAGAGACTAAATCGCATAACTGCACACTGCTCTCTCTGAACGTTCTGTTCTGCAAAACCACTTTGAACTTGCAGACATAATGACAGGAGCGATGAAAGCACATGCACTTAATTTTTGTGTGTTCTGACAGGCCGGTTGAGAAGCTTATTAAAAACCTGTTATGCTTTAGAATGGCAGCTCGTCCCAATTAAAACTTAGAAAATTATGAAATAAAAGCATTTGTTAATAACGAGAGTATTGACTATTTCTCACACCTCTAGTAGGAAGAAACAATGAACCAGTTTGACCAATGACAAGGCAGTCTGTTTTTGCCAATTCAGACTATTTTTCTGTAGAATCAGTTCACTGTAAACTCAAACACTCAAATAAACTCAAAATAATGCATGAATAATCAGATTAAATATCCTGAGAGAGATGCTGGCTCATGATTGGTCTTGGACATGCAGAAAATTTGTAAACCCTTTCAAATTCCACAACACATTTCGACAACATTATTATGTTTTAGTCAAAATAAATTACTGAGTGACAAGGCAAAGTGTTTTTGGAATGTTTTGTAAATGTATTAGAGTAATAATAATTACAAAAAAAACAGAAACATTGACTTATGTTTACAGGCTCTCAGTGTAAATTGAAACATTTTGGTTAAAACATTTTCATTTTGGTTTTGGTTAATACATCTTCATTGACTGAAGTGTTTTTGGAAAGGATTCCACAAGCTTGGCACACCTTTCTTTTGGTAGTTTCTCCCATTCCTCTTGGCAGAATCATTTGAGTTTATTCAAGTTGGATGGGCCACGTTGGTCCACAGCCATTTTCAGATCTCCAGAGATTATCTATTGGGTTCAGACATGAACATGAGCTAGCCCACTCCAGGACTTGTTCAGTGTTTTCCCAAAGCTAGTCCTGTGTTTTTGGCAGTGTGCTTAGGGCAGTCTTGTTGAAATACAAACCTTCACCTCTGCAAGAGATCCTGAGGATTGTTGTCTATTTTTCACTTCTGATCTTTCTCTCCATCCAGTGTAGAAAAACCTACCCACAGCATGATGCTTAGCACTGTGGTGTTTGACTGTAGGGATTGTATCAATAAGGTTGTGCTCAGTTTCTGGTTTCCTTCCTACATGCTGCTGTGAAGTTTTGCCAAATACATCAAATTCTTCTATGAAGCTGCCCTATATCATCCAAAAAATATTAAGCGCTTTGTTCTTTATTTGTGCTACGTTTGTGCTGGTTTGTGCCATAGTCTCCATGTAAGACCATGAAGACCAACTGTCTCAGTTGTGTTTCTATTTCTATCTAATAAGTTTGGTTATGGACAGCTGGAGACCAGTAGGGTGCGTCTAGATTTCTAGGCTACATCAGAGGTGTATTATAGAAAATAATTGTAATGTATCTGCATTCCTGCGTGGTTTGTGTGATGATGTGAAGGGCCATGCACATGTTCAAATGTAGTGGGTCGGATTTGAACCCGGGTCTCTATGGCACTTGGACATAAGACAGTTTTTAACCTCAGGTGTGGATCGACACCCATACTGTACCTCATTGGGTGTCACCAGACGGTTTGTCCATACAAATCGGATACAGGCTGAAAATCAAAGCTGTGCATCTGCAATGTAAACTTGCCAAGGTGACAGAAGGACAAAAAGGAGTCTGGAGCATTTTAGTTTTAACTATATAGTAAATAATAGTTTAAAATACATGTTTTTGCTTTGTCACTGTTGAGTAATGTGTGCAGGCTGACGAAGACAAAAATCTATAAAAAGCCTGTAAAATAACAAAATGTGGAAAAGGCTTTGAAAACTTTCCGTATCAACTGTGCAGCATCACTGCAGTGAAATGCACGGAGACTCCTAAATGACTTCTACGTTACGCAGCAGCACCTCTGCATTCTCTGCCTCCATTTACTTACAAGCACCACACTCAGGGAAGAAGTCCTCATACAGCACACAGCACCATACCCCTATGGCATCAGTGGACACTGAAAACAACACAACACCATACCCCTATGGCATACTGTATGAAGTGGACACTGAATACAACACACAGCAACATACCCCTATGGCATACTGTATGAAGTGGACACTGAATACAACACAACACCATACCCCTATGGCATACTGAAGTGGACACTGAATACAACACAACACCATACCCCTATGGCATGAAGTGGACACTGAATACAACACAACACCATACCCCTATGGCATACTGTATGAAGTGGACACTGAATACAACACAACACAACACAATACCCCTATGGCATACTGTATGAAGTGGACACTGAATACAACACAACACAACACAATACCCCTATGGCATACTGTATGAAGTGGACACTGAATACAACATAACACAACACAATACCCCTATGGCATACTGTATGAAGTGGACACTGAATACAACACAACACCAAAAGCCTATGGCATACTATATGAAGTGGACGCTGAATACACTGTGTGAGTGTATTCTTATGTAGATGGCATTTCAGCGTAGCCTCTGCAGATAACTAAGTTCTGCGATTAGCATTTTGCATGCAAAATGACCATATATCACTGTTATATTGATTGCAATACAGCGTGTACCATTGCTTTACTATGGCATCGTCATTACTGCTGTACATGTGATGCATAAATCATATAGCATCTTAGTGCACATGCCCAGTGAGTTTTTTTTTTATTATCATAAATGCATCCTGCGTGGAATCTATAGTACTTCATCTAAGACCATGTGTGCAATATTACTATATTCCACCTGTGAGCTGTGCAGCTGTAGCCTGTAGCTGGTTTCACTGTGACAGAAGGGAGCAGTGTGTAGGCAGCCAGACAGGGTGGGGGGGGGGGGGGGTTAAGGGAGAGCTGGAGAGAGACAGACCGACAGAGTGAGAGATGGAGAGAGAGACAGATCACAGAGTGAGAGATGGAGAGAGAGACAGACCTACAGAGTAAGAGATGGAGAGAGAGACAGACCACAGAGTGAGAAATGGAGAGAGAGACAGACCCCAGAGTGAGCGATGGAGAGAGAGAGAGAGAGGGAGAGAATATCTCCCCAGCTCTGAGTGCTCAGCCTCCTGAGGAAGCGGGCCCTGAGATGCAGAGGGGCAGAGGCAGAGCATAATGAATGAGGCCCCACTGGGAGGCGGGGAAGGCAGGGCCGTGAAGCCGTTACCACGCCGACACATAAATAAAGACCATTAAAGTTTGCAGCTCTGTAAGGGTGAAGGCACAACCCCATCATTAATCATTAAACACATCCTCTTCTGTCCACACTCCCCTGTTCTAGTTTTTGAGCTGCTTATCTTGGAAAGAAACGACGAGGGAACAGTGTGGCATGCTTACGCATGGCTGAGGCCAAAAAAGGCAAGAAAAACTAGGATTCACAATACTTTTTCAATATTGACCACATAATCAACAGAAATAAACGTACCCAGAAAGGTCAACGCTGACAGTAGCTTTGGAATTAATTGGTGCAATGCAGAGCAAATACCTCCCTTGCTTCTGTCGTGAGTAGGTTCCAGACAGCTCATCATATGATGAGTCATTTCATGTGGGATGAACAAAACCCCTGAAAGAGAAGAGACTGAATAAATGCAGCTGTCTTTAACCTGACGACTCCAGAGCGTTTTTTGCTCAGGCTTGTTCGGTGACAGTATTGCCACACTCGTGTGCAGTGCAAAAAGATAATAGTTTTGGTTAATTGCATGAAAGAATTGTCTCATTATGAATACGTGCAATGCATGTTTGAGGTGTATATTGTAGATCTTGAGTGAAAAACGAGCTGTGTGCCAGGGCTGTACAGCAGAGATGTGATGCCATGCAGAAAATCCTTTGTGCATGCCCTGCCTCAGACAAAGCCGCTCTGCCCAAAGGGCTCTGCGGCTCAACCAATACAGACATGGAGCAAAACATTCGGTTGCCTGCTGCACGTTCCCATGTTGAGGGGGAAAGTGGTGTGTCAACACATATATTGTTTACCACTTGAGTTTTTTTGCCTTTAATTATCAAATGCCAAACTTCATCCTATCCTCTTCCCACAGCCGGCCATTCACGCATCACGGCAGTTTTTTGCCACTAGCTGTTTTCTTCAGCCTGGCCTAATACTGAGTTGAAGATAAAATAAAGCTATTCTAAACAGTCAAATATCTGACAAGGCCACTTCCAATTTCACAGATACGGGCCCTCAAGTTATTAAGGCAAAAGCAGGCCACAATCTGTGAAAAAGAAGATCTGCTCTATATGAGTTCCACCAATCTTAGACGGAGGAGGATGGAAAAAAGGCTAGACACTTCATTTAAATCGAACGCTCCTTTTTTGTCAATAAGGGATTTCCAAGGTTAATGCATTTTCTGCTTCCACTCTCTGTAAAATGATTGGGATAATTAGATTTTTTCCCTCTTCTTTAAAAAGCAAGCATGTTTACCTTTAGGCTTATCTCACAGAAGGTCAATAGCATTTTTTTTTCTGCAAACAGACTGAAATGTTTTTGCCTTTTTTGCACTTTACGCTCCTGAAGGGGTCAGAGAATCATGTCAGTGCAGCTCTCCATTTAATTCTATTAAGCACAGGTTGAAACTCCAAATTAAAATGCAAATTACCTTCAGAATAAAGGCAGGGTAAAAATGAGATAAGGCGTAGTCTTCCCTTTCATTGCTGGAGCGGTTTCAAAAGTAAGGGCGCTTCTTCCCTCAAAGTGCCCAGTGTACAGTAGCTGGCTGCTCTGGGAACAAAGTGAAAGAGAATGGAGGGTTTCACAGAGAGAAATTGCCTCTTCTTGAGACAATAAAAAGAAGCAGTGTCTTGAAAGTCACTTGTGTGCAAGTTTTTTTTCCTTTAAAAAAAAAAAATGTGCAGCTGTGGATTATTCCCACGCTAGGCAGAAGTTTATATAAGGACAAATAAAGCTGTTGCTATGCAAACGTCCTTCGTCCGTCACTTGCAGAAGTGCTCTTGACACAGTGAAAAATTGCATATTTACTCTCAGTTTTTCCATTATGGAACTTATGTGTTGTTTCATTTTCTGCGGACAGGACTTCAGTCTACCACTAACTCACCTTGGTATTTTAAAGGGACACCAGGCAAGCCTGAAGCTTTTTCTCTACGAAACTCCCCCTCGCTCGGTCTGAAGCTCTTTTCCTTTTCTTTGCGTCTTCCGTCAAGGGTTTTCGCTGCTTCTTCGCCGGCTCTGCCATTATACACACGTTTGCAACAATCTCTAGCGTTTCGTTAGCCTGCCTCTGTGCTGTAAACTGATCCTGCTTCGGTCGGCGGGTAGGATACACTGAACTTGCAAGTGGGATATTCTTCCTACAGGCAGTAGGGGCGGGCGAGAGAGCCTTCATTCGCCCCGTAATGAGTCATTTAACCATATACCGACTTACAAAGATGATTAATTAACACAAAAACGTTGCCTGGTGTCCCTTTAAGATTAACAGTTTCAATGCTGTCAGTGCACAAGAAAGGCCTACTGATTAATTATTTTAAAGGAAGAGATGTGATCCTTAAATGACTGTTCTTTGACCAAGTACACTCTCAAAAATAGGGGTACGGTTGGGGTACATTTTTGTTCTTTTAGGTACAACTTTTGACCCTGTACCTTAAAGGGAACAAAATTGAGCCCCTAAAGTACTAATACGTACCGTTCCTGGATCATTAATGTACCTTTTCGCAAAGGGACCATATTTGTACCTAAGGGTACAAAAAGTACATGGCCTGTCACTCAAAAGTTGTTGGGGGAGGAGATTCGGGACGGGAGCAACCGTTATTTTTCCCCTCAACTTTGTTCATCTCACTCACCAAGAAATGGAGCAACTTTCAGTGAGGAGCTTGGTGTGAGAAAACACATGTGCAGGATGGAATAATCTTTGTGGAAGAGGAGGCAAAGCTATTCAGAGGTAAGGTGTAGTTGCAATTTATCGAAATTCGGTTTGTACATTGTAAATAGCCTACTGTTACAGTAATGGAGTCAGATTGTTGGCTTAAAGGCTAACATTAGCATTCGCTAGCAACTTAGCCTAGGTTAGCTATGAATTCAGATATTTTTAAATGGAGTTCAAACTCCTTCAATAATGCATGACTATCGTGATAAATGGTAAGGAAATGATTTGTGTGTGTGTTTTATCTACTATTTCCCATGTCAATGTTAAGTTTTTGTGGAAGCCATTAAAGCCAACTTTCACTAGCAATCATTATCCTAACTAGCTTAGCCCATAGATATATAAGCATATCCTAGCACTGTTAGCCATACATACTTGCTAACTTCCCTGAAAGGCTGGTTTAATATCAACGGTAGTGCAGGTGAAAGAAGCCTGGTAAGTGCATACATGCAGTAAGCATGATCACTCTCAACACTGTCATTTTGTTTAGGTGAAAATTAATTAGTTGAGTTGCCTATGTTCACCAGAACATCCTGGTTGTCATTGCTTATCTAGTTAGAAGCTAGAGGGAGCAACTCAGAACCATTCTATAATGTTATAAAGTTACTCAGAGCTTGATAATGGTCTAAAGTAAATCTAACGTTAATCCTTCTCACAGATACCCACCAAGGCAGAACATGGCCACTTGGAAGTAAGCTTACCTTTCCTAAAGGATCTAATGGCTACGTAAGTTACCCAACTTGGTGGTTTTTTTGTAATGGTATTTTTCTTATTGATGTTAAATACATATAGAAAAGTATTGCATAATAAATTATGCAAATTATAATAATACAGACAACTTTTAGATTTTTTTTTGTCCTATAGCAATTTATATATTGGTTAAGATTATGTTTGTGCTATTTCATTGTTGTGTCATTTTGTTTAATTATATTATTCTATTGCATGGCATTTGTCTCTCAAACACATAGTGGAGCAGGCAGCTTTCGTTCATGAAGATACGGTGAAAAGGAGTAAGGAGAAGTTTGGGAGAGTCAGCCGGTCCATGGAACTTGTAATGACTCAACGCTGATCTATGCCAGGTGAGCAGATTGATATAGTTACATACATGTATTAGACAAGGTATTTTACACAATCTGTCTGAGGCTATTTATTTGTGTGGTTGAAAAAAATCTTATTCTGAGGTTTGTGTTTGCATTTTGCTTCCAACAGATGTAAAACCCCTGCTGTCATTGGTGAGGCTACCACTGCTATTGAAAATATGTGAACGTCCTGTAGATCAAGTAAGGTTCCAGTCTAAGTCAAAGTGGATATATGCAGAGGAACAGAAGTTGAAGAGGGGGAAAACAGCAGCCTCTACTGCTGTTGACCTTTACTTAGCACACTCTCCTGAAGAATATGTTGGATTTCTACCAGTTTTTGAAATTGAACTTTGGTGCCTTTTGAGACTCTTGCCTTTTTAATGGCTCGCCTCATGATTGGAAGGATTGGAGTGTGTTTTCTGATTGATTGATTTATTGGTGAGGTAATGAACATTGTAACAATATATTGTACATTTTTACAGGCTTGCTAATATTTCCCAAAGGCTTGCACATTGTTTTCTGAGATACTACTCTAAAATGTCGCTATATGACTCATTACATCACACATATCGTTCACTCAATTCTATGGTGTATGCACTGTGAATGAGATCTAAGATCATAGCTACTAAGTTACTGCAAGGACTTTGTTAATTTTGCAACGTGTAATGGTTATGGCAAGCAGATACTGTATTTTCATCACTGTCACATACACGAGTATTAACATGAACTTGAAAGCATACAAGGTTTGTTGGAGTAATTACTAACTCAAATATTGGTATTTTATAGATCATATAAAGGTGTTATTAGTGCTATATAATATTTTTTTTTCCTTCTGCGTATAAACACAATGTGGCTATTCAGGCAAAATATTGTAAACCAAAGTGTTTTATTATTTACACTTACATTAAGAGTCATAACATGTTTTACGTGAATATGTATATTGATATGGATATAAGATATTTTGATGTTTTGATATGAATGTGTTTTTAATATGAACATGTTAACATTTATTGTACCTGTATTCATGTGAAGTATTGTGAGTAATATCCCCCCAGAATAAACATTTAAATGTACTTATTGGTTGTGCATATATTTTAGTTATACCACCTTAAATTTTCACTGGGGTTGTACCCTTGAAGTACAGAATAGTACCTTTTAAGGGTACTATGTGATAATGATATATACAGGTACATTTTAGTCATTGCAGGTACACAAGTGTACCTTGATGGGTACAGATGGCTAGGGTACACAAATGTACCTGCATTCATAGGTACAGTATTGTACTTCAAAAGGGTACTGCCCCAGCGACAAGCATTTGTACCGACTTAGGTACACACTGGTACTTCCATTTCTTAGAGTGTAGGTGTAGTTTAGATTAGATAGATAGATAGATAGATAGATAGATAAATACTTTGTGTTGTTGACATTTCACCAGATCTTTACGCTTTTAAAGACTATAAGATTACAATTGTACTGTGATTCCAGTGGCACAAAGAACATATTTTGTTGGAGTGATAATACCCATGAGAACATTTGAAGGCAACTGCACCCATGTCTCCGGCTGGTCCGCAGCCTCTGCAGCATCGGTCAGTGCAGGCTGCTCTGCAGTATAGATGCAGCGGTCAGGTCATGTCCAGGTTTATAAAGCGTCCTCCAGCCATCGATTTGCAGCAGTTTGTGCTTGAAAGAGGTGATGGAGGTAGAGCACAGGCGCCGCCCATCGACACTCCTCCGAACCGACCTGGGTGTGCGTATCTAAGCTCCCACATTACCTGCTATGTGACTCACCAAGCAACTGTCGCCAAACACACTCTTCGCCCGAAGCGACACCGTGTAAACTCCTCCCAATCCGCTCAGCGAAAGCCGTGAACACAACCAACAGATAAAAGCAGAACTGAGACAGATTTACAATAGGGGGAATCATCGGCGAGTGGGCTAACACTGTAAATAGCACACTCTTCCACTGACAACTGTGAGGTTGTCATGTTTTGCATGTGTGGCTAGGTTTGTCATCTCACTCTGAGAAACAGGTTTTTTTCCCCCCTCCAACACTTCTTGGTTCATCTTTCATCCACTACCACAAACCGTCTACAAGTAACCAAAGTGTGAGAAAGTTTCAGAAATGGAATGTCCAATCCTCATTTGACTATCTGCTCTGATAAGATGTAGTTTGTCGATTGGGCCTTCCTTTCGTGACCAGAAATATAGATTTCAGGTATAGATGCTTTGCATTCTCTTATGGCTCTTTTATTTTAGTCATGTCTCGATCAAAACATTTCAGGGGAGGTAGGTTTGAGAGGCTGTTCAGAGAATGATGCTTTTCATTTAATATTAAGAGCAGAGTACAGAAATATCTCCCCGAGTGTCTATGCTCCACTCCCTGGTGAATTGCCTCTCTTCCAACTACTCCTCCTCACTTCCCTTTTTTTTGTGTGTGTGTGGGGGGGGGGGGCTCTGTTCTTTTCCCATGGCTTATCCACATATGGGGGATGTCAGAATCTGTGAGATAGCAGCATGATGGTAGAGGGGTGGTTGGAGTGTTATCACCTCTGCCAAGCTTTTGGAAACAGCACGGGGTGTCATAGAGAGAAGCTCTTATCATCCTGGAAGTGGAGGAAAAGGAGAAAGTGTATATGAGAGAGACGACACAGAGAGTGAGAGAGAAAGTCAGAGAGAGAGGGAGGGAGAGAGAGAGGGAGAGAGAGAGAGAGAGAGAGAAGCCACAGCAGGTGCTCTGAGAGGCACTGTGCAGCTCAACTCCCTGGCCCATACCTTTGCCTCACCTTTCACTGATACTCACATTACCATTCGGAACCGCTGACCTTTTAGCTCCCATCAAAAAAAGGGGGGGAGTGCGGCATAATCTCAGCCCTTTAGTCATTCCAAGGACGATTAGAAATTCCGTGTGGGGACAGAGGGTAGGTGATAGTGGCTCTTTGATGACTGCACGCGGATACGGGCCGCAAGTATAGGCGGTGGAAGCGAAATATAGGTCAATCCGAGCCCTAAGGCTCCCTCTCCCATCTGGGCCCGGCTCCTTTAAAGACTTAGGGTGCGCTTCATGTGAATAAAGAAAACAGCTTGGAAAGGGTAGTGTTGTCATGTCCACCATGCGGGCTCCACCTCAACAGGTTATTTCATGTGAAAAATAGATGAAAACAAGAGGGGGGTGGAAAGACAGCACAGCCATCGTGGGAAAGGGATGAAGAGAAAGACCCAGAGGCAGCCATCATCAGACCGGATAGCTGTGGGCTCTGCAATGGATTTGGCTCTGCTCTAGGAAGTGGCCATGCCAGATCACCTCAGTGTTTGTCTGGACCAGGTCATTTATTTGAGGGGAGTAAATATATAGCAACAACTGTCAAACATTTGAGACAAACATGTTTGCTGGCAAACAAGCATCTGCCTTTCCCCTAGATTTCCCCTCTTTCCCTAATCACTCACTGTATTAGCCGATCTTTCAGCATTTAGAGGGAAGACATACTGTGGAGCAGATTGAGCCAATAACAGAATAATAAATAAAAAAAAGCAATCTCTGTAATGCAAAAGCTCGTCTATCAGCCTTTAGCCTGAGACTTGGGGGCGAGTGGCTGACATTGACCAGTGAGTGTGCCCTGTGCTGAGGGGGGAATCTTTTTTTCTTCTGTGTAGCCATCTGATATCAGTCTGTCCAGCCAGCTGACACAAGCTTACCTCCCAAGTGATCAGACGTCGAAGGTCGTGTCTACCCTGAAGACAGCATGGACACTCCACCTCTGTAGTCAGTAACCCCCACCACACAAACACACACACACACACACACACACACAAACACACACCATTCCCCCTTCTCATCATGGGGCTCAGAGGCGAGGTCTTCACCCCTGGACAGACCCGAGGGATCCACTTAACAAACACCAGACCAGGGCCTGGAATGGAAAGCACCTTCCCCACTATGACAGACTCCTCTTTCCTCTCCAGCATTTTTATATGCCCAACAGCTGGGCCGAGTCACTCTGATGTCCCTGTACTTTAATTTGCAGGAACACTGGGGACTGCACGCTTGTATGGGATTAGAGCTGCACCTCTAGTTAAATAACCTTTCCTGTCCTCAGCACCAATCTGGCACCCACCATTACATGGTGCAGTAATTGATGCAGCAATTCCGACTGATGGCAGTGTTCTGATGTTTTGCTGTGTTACATAGCCACTGCAATGGATGTAACCTTGACTCTGTTTTTCCCCTCTGGCTGTGGCGAATTCTAAGGACACTGTGTGGCCTTCAAGGGGTATGTGTGGTACACGTTGTGTTGGCAAAACCTCTGAAGGGAAAGGAGCTAGAAATGCTGTATTCCATATGTTTTATTGTTTAGGTTAATTGAAAGAATTTAACAGAAAGAGGAGAATATAGATTTGGATGAAATAGGAAAGAAAGTAATGCTAGATGATAATATAAGAAAAAGAAATAAAATGCAACTGTGCAATTAAATTGAACGGAATGTGCTGGCAATTCAAGCTGATCATTTTTAGATTATCCCATTTCAGAAACTAATGCGGTCTTCGCAGTGCACTTGGATGTGCAAAGTGCTCTCCAAATATGAAAACATTTCATTACAGAACAGATTAATAAACTGAAGAATGTGAGAGTTTCTCAGGAATAACTCCCAGGATCTTTGACACAGTGTTATTACATGTTCTAATGGATGGGCAGAAGAGGCAGTGCAAACGGAACTGTACATCTCTGATATTGGGCCCCAAAGAATCCATTCAATCAGCGACCGCACAGCCTGAGAACCGCCCACCTTTTCTTGTGCGCCATGTCGGGAGGGGGGGGGGGGATAACCATTAAAAAAGAGCACAGCTGAGTTGAGTCTCAGAATGTCCAATCTGCTGGAACGCTAGGGGCAGTCCTTGTTTGTTCTGGATTGTGTCTTTACATAACTGACTGGAGCAAGTTTTGGGGGCGAGCCAAAATACAATCTGTGCCATTAATTACACGAGCCATATGGTCAACAGGGTCTAAATGCCATTTCCTGTTAGCCTCCTTGGGAGGTGCTGGAAGGCCTGCTGACATTTACACTAAGATCTCCAATCCCGCTTTAGTGCATTGCCACACTTGCGCTAAGCCCTCCGCCTGCTTATGTAAAAGTCAAACTGATAACGTGCGACACAGTGTAGCTAAGTGGCTAATTATTTTTATTTTGGAGTTGTCTGTGTGGTCAGTCATAAAACATTGTAGTCTTCACTGTTTGTTTGTTTCAGCCGGGTGCTCTTTGGAGTCAAAAGAAAAAAGGCCACAGAAGAAAAGTCTCAGGACCGAGGCACTACTTAAATTAAAATGTCTTTATTAAATGGACATGTCCTAAATGGACAGATTAAAATGCCCACACATAGCGGCATGCGTGCCTTCTTCAGGGCAGTATTCTTTTGCCTAATTATTCCACTCATAGCCTGTATGCACAGTGAGACAAAATGTTACTTTTTGTTATGTGGAGAATATTAAAAGGGGGGTTGAGAGACAATCCAGGACACATCAGCCTGTGAATGTGCAGATGTTGATGATGCATTTGAGTTTAATGGAAGAAGATGCCCTATTGTGCAATTAATTTTAATGTCCCCCCTCGATCTTTTAGGTAACAAATTAAATCTCTTATCTTTGCCTCAAATACGGATGCCAGCAAAAGTTCAGCTCAAGGTCTCCTCGTGTTTAATTCAGTACGCAAAGACCTTTAAAGCCCCCTTCTAAAGTAATTATTCAAAATCTTTAATTTTCACAATTAACATTTCTAGGCAACAGTGTGTGAAAGTCTCCTCTCTGGTGGGTGCATTGCAGGGCATAACTTTTGGAATCATGCATGCATGATCTTTACTTTGACAAGTCTGGCTTTGTTTTAAAATGTGTTCTCAATCTGTTTGAGATCTCCGTAGTGCTAATAAAATGGGAGCAGAAGGACATAGCATGTCGACATGATAGCCATTATTGCAGAGCTAAAGGGGACTTGTGGTCCTGTCTTGATGAAAACATCTGTAGAGGAGGGGGAGGCTTGCAATGCTAGAATACTATTAATAGAGAGAACTAATGGGTTTGGTAAAGGCTACAGACTTGGGGGAAAGAGCCCAATATCTAAACCTCATCAGACAACTTTGGTTGATGGAGTGCCCATGGGTAAAAATGGAAATGTAATTGAATAAATCCAGTGCAGATACAATCCTTACTTAATCACTGTGACAGCACATACTCTCCAGCTGAGAGTGACAATATGGTGTGGTGGGGGGAAATGAACACCTCCTATGAAGGGAGATGGATATGATTTCACGTGCCAAGGGCAGTATTTCTTCTGAATTTATGGCATACAGTAAGCACTCACGCCTGGTGCGTATTACTTTCTTTACCCTTAGATAGAGCGGTTGTGTGGAATGCAATGTGGTGAGTGCATTTCTCATTGACAAATATTGTGTTTGGCCTTGGGTGCAAAACATAGTATCAACATACAGTGCACGAGACAGATGGGAGTCATGAGAGCAGCAATCTCTTATGTGGAGGATTCCTGTTAATATGCTGGTAAGAGATAAACTGCATCACGTTGGTTATGAGAACAGAGTTCTTTGCCAATGCTTTCAATATGCAGTTTTGACAGATTCAAATTGTATGAATTCATCAAATAACACCAAATCTCTTTTTCTCATTGTAAACTTGAAGCAAACTTGATATATCTGATATATTTGTATTGTCATGCATCGGAGTTATAGCTGTAAATTTGATCCAATTACTGAATGTGCAAATGCTCACACAAAAAAACTTATTTCAGGAATAGTTTAACACTATGGCTAGCATGGCTAGTTTAACACTGTCATGGCTAGCATCAATAATTGCTTGAGTGGCAACACTGCAATGTTCATCCATGAAAAAGGCTTGCTTGCATCACAGCAAAATGAAGTGCTTAGCAAAACAAATACTCTTGTCAACAGATGACAAATGCATTCCCCCATTTTTAATTCTCTCCCTTGTGTTGCTCATCTCTCTTCCCAGCATTGTGCCTTCATTAAGTACAGTACAAAATCTTTAATTTTGGATTACTCTCTCTGTGGCATTTCCTCATATGTGGAATAATATGTGTCATAATACTGAGCTTCCCAAATTAAACATGCTCATTGATTTTTTCTTGATAATAATCAATAGCCTGACGTAGCCAGATTCAATTCTATTCAGAATTTGAGTCTGGTACCGCACCATTGGGGTGTAATTATAGAACATGTTTCAACTGATAGGATAAACATAATTTCACTGCATTTCTTACTTCCAGTAACTATATGCATGTGACAATAAACTTCCTTGTATAAACTTCCTTGTATAAACCTAACCAACCAAAACAACAAAATATAGAAATCCTTTAGAGCAGCCAAAACATCCTTCTTCTCGACAAATGACCCAATCACTGTTTTCTGTTCATTTTAGTTATTGTGCCGTCAATATCTTGTACAACAGAAGTGAGAATGGAATCTAAACATCTAGCTTCTCTAGCGACAGGCTTTTTCAAACAATATCAACTTAAGTGTGGTCAGGTGACCTGAACGTCAAGGAACCGTTGCTCATCTGTCCATCATTGTATAAAGCCCGCCCAGACGATTTGACTGGTACGAACCACTTAAAGGCTTAAGAGGCTTCTCAATGGAGCAAGTCCAGACCGAATTTTCCAAAGTCAAATTTTGTGGGCAGGGTAAATTTGGGCTGGCTTCCAGGCTAAATAATCAAGGTTGTTATCAAAAAAGTGTTTCTCATTAGAAATCACAAAGGCCCAAGATATAGTTCAAATATCAATATCAAATAGTTTTAGGGTAGTTGCAATTAGCAGTCAGTACAAGGCCATGATGTCAACATTGGGGGGGACCAAATCTGTGGTGCGGTGTGAATTTCAATAACAGAATTTCAATACATTTCCTGCCATGCAAAAATATTATTAAAATCACAAACAAGTCATTAGTTAAGTCAGTCAATTAGGATATACCAAACATTTGACGGACATAGGCACGGATGGATTATGAACCCCTGCATAGATGCAAAAAAACCCTCCCCTGTTAAGATAGGGGGGCCCGGGGGCATACTTCCCAGGAAGACTTTAAAAAAAAAAAAAAAGATCCTTTATATAATGACGACTTGTGAGTTTTGTGGAAATAGAAGAGAAGGGCGGAGAAGCAACTTCACACACCCTGAGCTCTTGGGCCCAGTAGGCCCATTCAATAATCCATCCCGTGATATAGACCTGTGGTATGACTCCATCCCAAAATGTATATTTTAAAAGAAAATACAAACTAGTATCTTTGATAACCTCTATATTACACTGAATGCTTACTCATAGGTTTGGACCTAGCCCAATCATATTTTGTATTTTGATTTTATTATTCTGGCGGCTAATCACACAATTTTAACGTTGTTTGAAAGGGATGGGATTCAATATAGGCTAAGACAGGTCCCTCTTCTGTCTGACTCACCTCAAGTTACCCTATGCATTATAGGCTGGTTTCTGACAGAAATTACGTTTTGTGTTAAAATGTAGAAACACAGCCTTTATTTGGTGAATTGAGGTGGAAATTCCTTTCTTTGGTTAATGTCCGCGATTCACATTAACTGTAGGCTATCACCGCTATTGTAAAAGTTTTTTCAACTTTTGTGCCGTCGCCACATTTGAGTGCTACGTTTTGCCTGCATGGATGCGCGATTAAGTGTGCATCTAAATGTAACATGCAAGATGCAACAGCCATTTCTAAGAGGCTTGTTATAAACCGGTTCATTTCTGACATTACTACTAGCATATGAATGCATTATTTATGTTGTAAGACATGTGAAAGAAATGAATGACACAGACACGCACAAATTCAAATAAAAGGACACGTTTCACTTTCGCTATCATTGCGAGAGAATAGGCTACAATATGGAAAATGCTTCAAAGTTCCCTTTGAGTCTGATCAGCTTCAAAAATGAATGGGGTTTCCTTAGACAGTGCTACACCTTTCCAACAAGTTTTGTGAGAATTGTACCGGTATCTTTTGCGATATTATTGACAGCCTGCACCGCAGCAGGAAGCTTTTGATAGCGCACGCCTCAAACGATAAACGCAAAACCTCCAGGACAAACCACTCACAGTGTACTCTCTGAAACCATGAATAGGTCACTAATTTGTGTGTTATTTACGTTTGATTGCATTTCAGATGGCGGAACTTGTTGGTTTCCTGTAGTAGCCTATAGCGTTTTTTTCTTTATTTTTTTGTATGTCCGAATATTGGGGGGGACATTTTGGTCACATCTGAATATTGGGGGGGACACGTCCCCCCCAAAGTCTATGGTGACTACGGCCCTGAGTCAGTAGTAGAGTTTTCCCACACTGGTGCTGAGCAACCTATCACTGTATTATTAGTGTGTGTGTGTCTGTGTGTTTGTGTGTGTGATTTAGTATGCTACTCTGGTCAGTGTTTACATAGAGAGTTAATGCATCCTTGTAGCTTCTGTATTCCCATGTCACAACTCTTCCTCAGAGATGGAGGAGAGTGATGAGGCTGCCTCTCTGACAGCCTTTAACTTGTTAATCACATTGGGATTGTGAACCGTGAAATTAAGCCCTTCCCATCCCAACTGCCTCTGCCTTTGCAAAATAGTTTCTATTCATTCAAGAACAACTTTTCATTGACTAACTTTTGTACCAAGAGAGTATGTATATGCAACGTTCTCCATGTGCTAAAATCTGACCAGATGTTTGTTTGTTATTTAGCTATACTTTATTATAGTTTGAGAAGAACATGGAGTGTGACACATAATTATGCATAGTGTGTATTTTTGGAATTAGTCATATAAACCTGTGGGGTATCAGCTAGAAGCTCATCATTTTCAGAGCCTTCTCAGCTTTGCGGAATTTTGTTGCTTTTTTAAATTGATACACTCACTGAACTGTGTCATGTCTGTCTTTGGCACATGGAAATATTGTCTGCCAGGACCAAGTCGATTATCAACCTCATTTTGTATAGGAATGTGGGCATAATTGATGATATTATCCAAATGGAAAGTTTATAATGCTAAAGTGTTATGTCAGTGTGCGTACAACCAAATGTGCAAAGAACACTGCCTGTCATAGACGGCCAATGCATTTCACACGTTTAAGTTGACATTTAGATCTGTCACATTACGCAGCATTTTTAAGGAGGGAGCCAACAGGAGCTTGTCGATGCTGTTGACACAGAGATGGAACAGCAGGGAGATTGTCTTTGGTCAGCATCTGTGACACATTATTAAAACCAAACGGCACTGTCAGCTCTTGCCACCCATCACGGGCGAAGGCCAAGAGGAGTGTGCAGTCGAGTCTCCTGCCGAGCTCGGGGGAAACCACAAAGCGCCATCTTAACGAAGCCGAGGAGCCCAATTAGAAGCCCCCAGGACTGATTCAGCATTTGATTCTTATTCAGAGCACAATGGATCAGTTCATCACAAGAGAAGAAAGGGCCGAGGGCACCAGGAAAGGTTATGGACGACAGCATTGGGGGGTCTCCAAAATGTGAGCACTTTTGTGGGACTGGAGAAGGACTTTGAGAATCTGTCTCTCCAGGATTTTGTGTCCAAATCCTTGACTTTTCACAAACTCAAGGATTTCCTTGAAAAAGTTGTGGAAAATGCATTATTTACTATTGATTTCATTTACCTTAAAATCACCCCAGTTGTGACCACAATTTTCCGAGAAGTGCCACTGTGAATAAAGTTACTTTTTCCTGCAACGGTCACAACAAACCTTCACAAGATTCTGGTGGCACTGGAGAGTGGGAATTTAGTCCTTATCCACCATCCTTTCTGGCACAATAGATTCTACACAATCAGATCATACAGGAATGGTATCTGCTTACAGACTAGACAAATTGAGCAGTCAGCAAACATTTCATTATTTGATCTTTTGCACAGATTAAAATCAATAAACCATTGTTCAGTGTTAAACTTAAGTTATACGTGCAATGCAAACTAAATACTGATGGAAACTAGTATTTATCTAACTAAATATGAAAGTAAGACTGTCAACAAAATATTACCAAAACATACTTACATAACGTTAGTTCTATGACAAATTTATAATCGGATAACATTTTATACTCCCATTTAATTAAGTTTCAACTGTCTTTACATTCTGTGGATTTTTGATAAGAGCAGTCATATCTGCAAATCATTTCATAATCCATCAAAGAATTAGCAACTCGGCAAACCCTTTCATTAGTCAGATCAAAGGGACCACTCATGCTACTCCCTGACATTATCAGATTGTTTCCATTGTAACAGACTTTAAAGGTTAAAAAGACTAGAATTAAGCTTCCTTTGTATTAAAGTGTCATGATAATGATGTTTTTTTCATCTACTATATTAAAGTATATTGCATTGTGAAGTCTTTATTATGTGACTTTGGGCTTTATCTTGGCGATCTAAAACGCATAGTCACTGGCCAATAGTTTAAACAAATCTCGGGGATTGTCCAGTCCACATTTGAGATGGTTTTATTATCAAACGTCATGGGCGCCTGGCGCACAAAGGCGGTTTTTATGTTTCTTAATCAGTCATGGGTGTGTTTTGGGCGTAACATCCTTTAAACCAATGAAAATGACATTTGTCATTCCCTTTAACAGCGCGCAGCGCAACTTTAAACAGCACACCGGTATTTTGATAGTCAGCAGCGCATCTGGAGTGGGCAGGAATCTGCTTAGATAGATAGATAGATAGATAGATAGATGGATAGATAGATAGATACTTTATTGATCCCCAAGGGGAAATTCAAGGTCTCATTAGCATACAGACATCACACACAACATGCACTTACAGCAGAAAGGGTAAATATACAGTAAGTATATACATATAACAAAAACTCCACTGTACGTGAGACCGTATGGAACAGGTATTCCACTAAACCATGCTTCACTAAAACCTAGCAGAGTATAGCCTACATGCATCTGCACCTCTCTTATTTGATCTCAAAGGCATAAGTGAAACTAACTTCATCGTGGTGTCATAGTCAACGACATAACAGTTGTACACAGTTATTTACTGTCACTATTGACTGACAATGGGTTACCATCGGGAAAAAAAGCCTGAAAAAAGCAACACTTACCACAATAATGTTCAAATTACTGAATAAAAAAACCTAAGGACATTTATCCTGCAGACAGAGGTGTTGCCGCTTACATCTCGTGGCAGTCTTCAGTTGTGCTTCATATGCACCTTTCACTATAGACCAGGTTTTTCTTGGTCAGTGGCGTAATGCGTTTTAGATGGTGTAAAATAGCGATTTTTAGATAACGCACCAGAACACAACCCTGAGCGCAGTGTTCAATAAAAGAGACTCGCATGAGAAAAATACGAGTGTATGATAAGAATGCGCTTTGTGCCGGGCCAAAACAGGGCCCTAAATGTGAAGCCAATGTAGTGCCTCAGGCCACAATAAGAATACACATGTTGCAGTGAATGATTGCAATGCATCACTTGCTTGATCGACTACTTGATGTATTATTACCAGTGTGCAGTGGTACTTTTTATAGCCACATATGCACAATGTGATACACACGAAATTTGTGTATTTATTGAAATATGAATAAATTATGTGTTTGATGCTTAGTATGCACTTGGGGTGGGCGGAGTGCTCCTGTCCACCCTATCTTTGTCGTTCCGGTTTAGTAAGTGGTCCATGTCGGAGAGTAAGAAAGAGCGAGAGGCGGTCTCTAATGTGCCAATATGAGAGTGGATATTCCATCAAGCCTCTTCCCCAAGGTACCCCATCAAGCAAGGGAAGCGTGGTGAGCCTGCTCATTATGCAAGAGGCGAGTGTCGTGCTGATCGAATGCGCGTTCCTCCTATTCCCCTCGCCTCATAAATAACCAAGGCTGAGCGGCCATGTTGGAGGCCAAGGAAGGAACTCTTTCAGGTCGCGGTTTGGTGTTTATGTTGATTTTTTCTCTCTCGCGCGTAATTAGTCTTTGCTCCTCGCCACTCGCCTCAGATGCATTAAAGCCAATTGGGCGCGCAGACAGATTGCCAGCCAGCTCTGCTAGGCACGTAGCGGAGGATCACAGTGCCTCTGGGCCGGCAGCATCACCGCCGCAAGGGCCCCTCAACAATTTGGGTTTGTGAGGTGCGGAAGTGTTTTGAGCATGGCAGTCTGTCTGTGACAGGCGCAGCTCGAATTGGGGTTGTGTGTGTGTGTGTGGGGGGGGGGGGGCGGATGGGTGCAGAGGGAGGGGTTGCTGTCTGTCTCCAGAGAAGGATAGATTAAAATCTCATTTGGAAAGACAGGAAACTTGGCACTCCTGCCAGTGGAGCCTATGGCACAACGGTGCGCTGTCTGTCAGTCGGCTCCTGGAGAGGGCTGTCTCCCAAGCAAAGCTTTTCTGTTCCCCACCGTCCCCCGAAAAAAAAAAAACGAAGCTGTCACGTGCACGACGCGGAGGTCCCTTTTTCTTCGCACTGTGTTTGAGCTGGTGCGGAGGAGAGATGTCGCTTACCTTCCAGAGGGGACATGTTAGGCTCTTATCAGCACGGTGCCTCCGGTGTACAGGAGTGCTCCTGCAGTAGCCCACGGACTGCAGTCTCTCAGTGGGGTGACATGCTGCTTCTCCCCCCCCCCCCCCTGCCTCCGCTCTTCTCTGTTTTTGCATTTCAAATGAAATTCAGGCAAAACAAGGGTACAAGCAACTCTTTGTGTTGGCGTCTACAAAATGCTGTACATGATACAAAAGCTGCCGAATGGGGATGGATAAGGGTTATTGGAATGACGGTCTGCAAATTGGGGATTTGGGAAGCCTAAATATTCAAATCTGCAGCCACTTGTCATGTACGTAGAAATGTACTTCACAGCTTTAGTACAATAACTGCCAGCTCACAACTCTCAGTCTCTTTTATGTAATAACTCAGAGAGCTAAAGGCTACTTGTATTTAGGGCAATGGCATACAGTATATTAGTAATAACGTGGAGTGGTCCCTTTCTCAGAATGCTCCTATCTTTATAGGGGGTATACGTTTCTGAAAATTGCTGAATTGCTGTGCAACGTGAAGCATATCAGGCAAGAGAAAAAATGGGGTTTGCAGTAACGTTTCCTGCATTGCTAATGGTTTCGCATTCCTCATCAATTCAGTGCTGTTGCCCTTCCTTAATTTGAACAAGTTGCTCTGAGTGCATGCATACGCATTGTATGGATATCAGTCTGTGTGCTCTGGCTTTGGCAACAGGGCTCTAATTGGAATTTTCAATAATTGGCGTGACAGCAAAAGAAGTTTACCATAAAACATAAAACATAACATAAGCCATGTTTGCTACGGAGACAGGTTTGATGCATAATTGGTTGTTACACTGTGGTGTGTATATGTTTGTTTGTGTGTGTGTGTGTGTGTGTGTGTGCGTGTGTGTGTGTGTGTGTGCGTGCGTGCGTGTGTGCGTGTGTGTGTGTATGTATGTGTGTATTGGGCTTGGATGGCAGGTGTGTGATAGGTGGGCAGGTGAGAGACCTATAGATGTTGAGTGTATGAGTGCTAAGGACCCGAATGTCCAGATGTCAAGCCTGGACTCTACAGAGGCAACAGCAGGTCACTAAAGGCTCCCCAAGGACCTGCCATGCCTCATGGGAAGAAACACTGCTCTGACTGCCTACACATGTGCCATGTGTTTACCAACACAAGCTAGTCAGAGTCAAGCACCACAAAACTGATTTATCAACCATGTAAGGGCTCACTAGCAAGTAAGTATGTAAGTAAGATATAGGCCTTTATCACCCGGACACAAGAAATACTCTTTTCTGATTGGCTAGTGGGCTGGCTAGGCTATTAATTCTGAATAACGAGACACCTATGAATGGTAACTATAACAGCCATAGTAGGACGACGGTTGAGCCTGGAAGCAGGCATCGCAACAATGGAATCATCTGTAAACAAGCTAACTATCCATCCTATTGCTGTTAGGGCCAAAAAAAGATGTACAACAAACTGAACAGGTCGGATTCTTCTAAAACGGAACCGCTTGTTTCCTTTGCATGCTATTGCCTATAGTGGCAACCCGGTGATATACATAATTAATAGATAAGTGCGAGAACTCCCCGATGCGCAGCGGAGTAAAGTACTTATCACATCACAATTAAAAGCCGGATGTAGCCAACGAATCTAACCCCTACTGGGATTTCAAACATTCTGAAAACAGCTAGTTTACCAGTTTGCTTGGTGGGAAAGAACGTGGTAAGAGCACAGCATTTTAAACTAGACTGCATTTCCGGCGGGAACTGCGAAAGTGTGCTTGCCCTGGTCCGGTCACCAACGTGAGCAGACAGTGACATACGCTATGCTGAACCTGGCTTGATCCAAGCATTCTAACAGTGCCTTTCAGTGTTGGAGCAGTGGCAATACCTCAAAAGCTCTATTCAACTATTGCCTTGCGGGGTGAATGCGGTTCGTTGGATTTTACCTGTGGCCTGCCTTCGAATTTAGCTTCTATGACTAAAATCAAATCAATAAAATAAAACAACAGCAGTGATTGGCTGCAAAAATAAATAATGTCATGCGTCTTGCACCTCTCAAACTGGGCTATCAGGTAACCTAGAGAAAAATGTGAAATTATGAAATATGACTAAGGCATTAAAATGCTGCTTGTTTGTCAGGATACTTTTTCACTGATTTATTTAAAAAATATGAGCTATGAGTGTGAATGTTATATATTCCATCCCCTAATTCTGTTTTACTGGTTTATTTGACAAATAATCTATATGGATTTGCTCTATAAAGACCTTATGTCTGTTTGGGATTGTTTTGAGAGCCTATTGATGTATCTCAGAATAAAGGAATGTCCACAACATTAGTGATGGTTTTTTTTTGTGTGTGAATGTATTTTACTTAACTCATTGAATGTAGCTGGATACTCATGAATGCATGTCTCTAATAGCCACAATAGGAGTAATTTTAGCAACACCGTATTTTGTGTGGTCCATAACGACCCAGTGGATCATGAAAATGTGCCAAAATTCACATTCCTTGCTTGTTGTTGGTACATTAATCCCAGATTGCCACTTATCTGAGATGTAAGAGTTCATTATAGGTTTAAGGTCTGGGGCAGGGATTTGACATTCTGTGACTTCTTCATTGAGGGCTTGCTTAGCAGCATTGTCCGCTTTCTCATTTCCCCTCAGACCAACATGGCCTGGGACCCAGCGTTCTAGTTGATCAAGCTCAGCTTTGGTTGTACTTTTTGCGTGACATTAAGCCTACTGGAAAAATTCTTAATTGCATTTTAATTGAATGCAATTTACTTTTACGATTAAATTAAATTAATTTATCCCTCTCACCCATAGTTTTCTATTTATTTACAAATGTACATAGGCCTACTGTAATTACATTTATACATAGTTATTCTACTGATCTTTATACTATTCATCCTGCACATAGACTTATTCTTACTACTCTTATAATGTTGTTTCTGCACTACAATGACACTGTTTCAACACTGCACATAGCTGTATGTTATGTACATATCTGTTATATATTTGTCATATTGAATATCTATATTTATTCTGTTTTATTATATTCTGTTAATACACTGCATATATCTATATTATTATTTCTACTATTATAATGTTACTACTACATCTACATACATTATTCTACTTATTGTATGAGATAACTGCTAATACACTGCACATATTTATATTTAATTCATATTACTCTAAACCACCTTCTGTAAATCAACTGTATACTACTGTCTACATTGCACTATATTTCTTGACCTGTCTCTGTATATTTCATCACCTTTCTATACTTTGCATCACATTGCATGCATACTGTAGCTACATGAATCACAGCTAAGATCCTTGGTTGCTATGAAGGCCAGTCGTTCTAAATGGATGGTTGCTATGGCCAAAGGCCAGTTATCTCTGCCGTTGTCAAGCGGGCATATCCTAACTTTATCTTATTTTAAACATCTCTATTTTACTTAGCCTACTTCCATACAGTGACTCCCATTAAGAAGTGGCCAATTCATTCGCGCTTACCGTGATTCACGCAGCAACTTTATTAAATTAATCTGTCACCATATGCCTATGCCAACGTTTGCAAAAAGGAGAATCTTTTAATTTGATTCTCAATGAAACGTTACATTTAATGTACATGTAAACAATGAGTAGGCTAGTTTTGGTTGTTGTTGGTGCTGTTACTGCATCCCTTAGTTATGCCTACAATTAATGCAAAATTGTTCCCTCGTGATTGTTAGACGCATTTCAAAACATCGCGACGTGAAATGCCACCACAAAACATTGTTTGTGAATCGGTCTTATTAGGAGTCCTCGCTTAAGCTGTCACAGACTCAGGCGCTACTTTTAGGGCTAAAATGCTTCCTGAATTACTCTTAGTAAAAAAAAAAATAGGAGTCCTAAAGTTACGAGTGACGAAGTTACGAGTACAAGCATCTCATATCAAATGACCATGGCATTACGTTAAGCAACATAAATCCCATAACGTTACAGCAACATCTCCTCCCTATGACATAGCTAGCTAGCTTCTAGCCACACAAGAAATGAATGATGTTAAATCTCCGCTTAGCATTCTAATAACAGAAGGGGCACATTTATGTGGACCACTACAACATGACTCATTATGTCTGTAACTCTATAAAACACTTACTTTCATAAAGGAAGCACACCATCCAGCACATACACATGGAAACCGATATTTTAGGTACTTGGCCACGAACTTAAAACGTGTCTCTCTGAAGCTCTGTTCTAGAATCTTTGCTCTGAACACTGAGTTGCTAGGCAACATCAAATAAACGAAATGAGAATCTTTTCAAGGTATTAAAAGTGTACGTGTGATTACGAATGGATGTGTCATGTGTGTGGTTTGCAATTACAATAAACAAGAAATAACATTTCCAATAATTTCACCCATTATAAATTACATAATATTTGCACCTTCCTTACTTGTGAAGCTCACATAATTCTAATGATGTCACCGTATGTATGTGAAATGTAATACAACGTTGCCACCTAGCGTTCAGATGTATTTAATATTAACGTGACATGTCCGGCTTGTACTGTCGTCAAATCCATGCTTTGAGGAAAACAATGTTTTTATCATAGTTTCCTCTTCAGTGAGCGATTACCTGGTCGTTTTTGTAACAGAGATGGCTGTTTATTGTCCCTAGGTTTACAGAAACACCTATTCATATTAATACGTATGGAAATCAAGTTAACGCTGCCGACCACTGTTTGTCTATTACATGGCCCAGAATGCCTTGCATGTCTTTACAACAAAACAACCCAGTAAAACCTAATTTCCCGTAAACATATGAATTTGCATACTTGTAACATTTTTAATAATACTCTCCCATCATGACATTTAACAATAAGGGAAATGTAATTTGAATACCGTCAATGTGAAAACAACTCTATTATGTAAGCTATATATAGCTACTGTTCTCCTTGCTAATTCAGTTTGTAAGTCCATACTATCCCATGGCAGAGCAAGGATTTCATAATTGGTCAAGGCTGCTCAAAGACATCGTGGCTACTCAGAAAGCATTGTGATTGAAGTGCAACTGCAAAGGTGAAAGGTGATATCAAATACCTGAGGGTGGTTTGCCAAATGCTGAAAATCAAAAGGAATCAGAAATCCTTTCTGTAACTTTTGTGAAGCTTGGTCCAAGGATCATGTACGTCAAGTTTCGTGAAGTTCGGACCAAATTTGTGACCTGTGAAACTTTAGTTTCGCTTTCTATTCAATCCAATATGGCGGAAGAATGACAAGGGTCAGTGACATCCTTTTCAATTTCCACACTACACCGGTTCCTGCCGGACGTTCTAGAGTTGGAGCGGTGGCGATATCTCAAAAGGTCTAGGAGCAGGAGCTGACGAAAAAATTGGGCTTACAGGAATAAGAAAACTTAAGAAGAACAATAAGTGTGCTGTTTTCAGCAAGCACACTTAAATATATCTCATGCTTTGCAAAATTAGCTGCTGATATTCAAATGCCTCCAGCTACATGTTGTGTTTATCTCCAAGGAAATAGCAAAGGCGAATGTTGACATTTTACCAGTATATTGAAGAGGGTTGCCGTTGATGTTTTTCCTGATTAGAATATAAACCATTTACTTATTGTAGCCTGTGTATGTGTAGTTATGAAGGTCATATGGAATTCATATGGCACAAAAGTACACCTGAGGGGTCTCTGGTTAGATAGATGCTAAGCTTGAAATCTATTGCGGATTAAAATAGCACATTTTGAGCTTTTCCAAACTTTGCAAATTCACCTTCACAATCACTACTTGAGTGAGTGCTGAAGGCTCCAAAGAGCACATTTAACTCTACAGAAATAGTTTCCCTTCGTGCTGACAACTTTATTTGGCGGAGAACTGAAAGGGCGCTTTTCTCCCTCATTGTTTCTCATCCTTTTGTTGTGGGCCTTTCAGAATGTCTTATCGTGATTACTAAGGGGTTTTGTGTGCGGCGCTGCCACACTATAGTGAGAGCGGTGTTTTAAAGGAGTGATGTGGTTTCTTTATGATACCAGTTTTAGGCCTACCTCCTCCTTTCTTGTCCTCACGCTTACCTTTCTCTCTCTCTCTCTGCAGTCTCCTGCATTCTCACTTCCTAATGTCCTGTATCTCCATTGCCATTGTTTAATGTCTTTTGAAGTTTGCCCGCTACCATTTACTGTATTTCATAAGTGTAGCACCAAACTGGTGGTAGCTAACAGTATCTGCCGGCTGGGTTTTCAAAAGCTTGAAAGATTCTTTTTTTTTCTTTCAGGAATATGAATGAACAGGAAAGACAATTTTAAAAAGCTATCATGCCTTTGTTCACTCTCAAATTGCAGTGTAGGTTGTGCATTTTGGTGGCAGATCATATATGCACATTGTCATTGAACTGTCACAATGCAGCTGAAATATTTGCTTCTGCATTATGAATCTGTCAAACCAGCTATACATAATACATACACAAGATGCACATTACTATCCTGTTCTCCCCAGTATTAGGCATAGTGTGGTTAAACTGTTTTCCATCAAGCCTCCTCTGGTATGCTTGCTCTATGAGCCACCACTAAGCACTGGCTAGTTTTTCTGCACCCCTTGTCTTGGTTAATGTACTAGCTGAAAAACTCAGTACTGTGTGGTAACATCTTCGAGGGCGAAAAAAAATCCATTTGTTCATGCAACATTTCCAATTCATGGAAATACTCCTTTGAAGCTCTCGCCTCTGCAAACACATGTACGCAACCCTTGTTGTGGCTGAATTTTTCATACAAGGAGGGAAGCAGGGGGCTTGTTTACTGCCTACCACAGCCTCACAGAGCATTGCTTACTTCCCTCTTAGCTCTTTATGCTCCTTGTCGTCTAAACGGGGGATGCAGCAAGGGTAGCCACTGGTGAAGCATCTAGCGCTGCCACAGACTTGCTGTGGAGAAAGGGCCACGGGTGGGGGTGGGGGTGGGGACCAAGGCAGCCAGTGGTGCTAAATATAAAGCTGCATATTCACACAGTCCACTGAGCAAAATGGAGCTTATTCCACAGCACAAACAACAACCGTCTCCACCCCGTTAGGAAACCATTGTGAGCCGGGAATGAGATTTTCTAAGAGCCCGTTTGAATGGCTTATTCCCAGGAACTCTGTAGCGCTGTTGACATTAGCGCTAATGGTTATGGTGGTGATAGTAACAGCACTGGGGTGTTAATACTAATGCTAGTGGAAATGGGAGCCGTGGCCGGGGTGGTTACATCTCTGATTTGATGTTTGTTTGTGCTTATTAGCAGGCGAGTGTTCTCTTTCAAAAAGGGGGGTGAGGAATAATTGGCTGCACGTTTACAGAGTTGTGGGGTCTGGGGGGAAGGGAATTACACTGTTTGGCCGACGTTGCTTTTGCTATGTTTATAACTCATTATTCTAAAGCTCAAAATGTGTTGGTCATGTTTGATTCTGTGTTTTCCCCTCACATTACATTGTGAATGCAATGACTCAGTTTACTGTTTTAAAGTCCCACCACCAATTACCGTATCTCAACGTCTTGACAAATATATGCAATTAAATGAGGTAAAATCTTGCTTGTGTACAATAGTCTCTTTCTAAGTCAGTACTTTACTCAGGAACCTTCCAGAAGGAGACTCATTTTCCTCAAAACTACAGCATTCAGTGTTTTGCGTTACGTGTCTCACTGTGTACATACATGTTTTCTAGTAAGTTCACTCTCCTGGATTTTATTCCTAGATTTGTAGCTATCAAAATCTTTCAGGCACCCTTCTTGCATGCACAAACAAATGAAACAGAATGATTTTATTAAAGGATTCTCCACTTCAGCTGCCTTTGTCGCATTAGCGATTCATGACACCAAAGCCTTCAGTTTATCAGCTCAAATTTATGTGGCAACTAATTATCCTATAAATTAGCAGAATCACCTTCAAGCATTGTTTTGAAAATATTTCCGCATGAGCTGCCAGTTTGGTTGAATGAAGTTCAGACTGCAGTCATACATATGCATGGCAGCAGCCCATCTCATTCCTGACAGACCGGAGGAGACAGCCATGCCTGGACATCAGCTGACCGCTGCTCCATCTCCTACAGGTGTCATCTGCTCCCTAAATTAAGCACTCTTCCACTCTGTGCTGACATGTTGCTTTGTCTGTCCTCCCTGCCACTGAATGTCGTCTGGTAGTAAAATTGAGCAATACCAACAGAACTATCTCCCTTGAATATTTTACCTTTGCGGTTACACTTTACTTGACAGTATCGACATAAGAGTGACATGACACTGTCATGAACGTGTCATAAACAAGTCATAAACGTTTATGACATAACGCTTCTGTTAAAGGTGCGATTTGTAGGATTGTTACCGAACGTTCTGTAGGCCAAAATCAAAACACTGGTGAACGTTCTCATTACTACCAGACGCGAGCCTCTCTGGGTTGCCAGATGTAATGAAGACTTAGCTAATGTTAGTTGACCTGTAGCTGCTATAACATTTCTCCAACCATGACCCAGCTATACATTACGGAAACAGTGAAAACAAAAAATACCTCTCTAACCAACGTAACATATTTAGCTGAAGTTAGCGATGCAGATGAAGTTTAGCCTAGGCTACCTGTTGTGGAGAAATATGGCCAGCTCTGCGTCAGATGTTTGACGAAGATGTCACCATCTCAGGAAGCTCCTCCGATGTCCACTTAATTTGTTTCTTGTTTTAATTTTGGAAATGTGCCTGCCTCTCGTAGGCATTCATGACTACAACTGACAGCTGTTGACAGTTGGACTTTGCTAATTTGGCAACCAAAATAGGAGGACGCGCTAGCCCATTATTAATACGCTATTCTAGAATTAATCGTTCAAAACATAAATGAAAATTCCAAGAGATTCCACCCCGTAACTCATTTTTTTCATGGGTTTTACGGGGTTTTACGGGTTAGAGTAATGTTGTCAAATAAGCCATTACTTCAATTCATCGTGTTTCCTTACTCACTGACAACATATGGTGATCATTTTTGGAATGGTTGCAGTTTATTTTCCATTATTTCCTACATACTGGACCTTTAAGTGACATTTGTTTTTTGTCATAACAAGTTAGGGTTAGATTTAGGGTTAGGATTAGGGTTAGGGTTCATGTGTCATGACAGTGTCATGTGTTCATGACAGTGTCATGTCACTCTTATGTCGATACTGTCAAGTAAAGTGTTACCTTTTTTGCTCTTATTCTAGGATGATAAAAACAGCGGTAATATAAAAACATGACTATTGTGTCTATTCTTATTTCTGGTGTTTCATTGAGAGCCTGCATTATAAAACATGTCTGTTACCTAATCACGGCACACCAGTAAGCAGGTTTATGACTGTAAGTCTGGCATGTGTGGACGCAGAGTGAGAAATTAAGGGCAGAACTGTGTCTTGACTGCTTAGTGAAGAACGCCCACTCATGTCTTGAAGCGCTGTTCTCTCTTCGTTTTCAGCTGAGAGCTTCAAAAGGTTATGCAGAAACAAGCCTGCAAACACCAAGAACGCACTTTGTGCCAGCAGCACACACAAGGGCTCTTTACATGTATAATAGCCTCGCTGTCCTCTAGGCCACGGCGTGGATGCAAAATGGCCTGTGATGTTTCAGACAGTAAGGCACTGCACCAGAGAATGCCCTTCCTTGAGTATTGCCATTTGCACAGCAATGTGTTTTAAATAATAATGTCAACACCCACACTTATTTTTCTCTCCCCAACTCAAATCTGAATGCTTTTTAGCTTATGCCGGAAAAATCCCCTGAGGTGTGTTTTGTTCAAAAAATTGAGATAAAATGTCAAACTAGGGGTCAGCATCACTAGATTTGGTTCCTGGCAGCGTAAACAACCTTTCTTGAAATATGCATAATTTCCCCTCATTTTCCCATTGTTTATACTCTATTGTCAAACCAATCTGTCTGAATGTAAAGAATTCATCACTGGCCTGGTATTAAAGAGACTCGGTGTGGCTTATCTAGGGGAACATCTTCCAGAACCCTGCAGAACAATGGAGCAGAGGTCAGAACAATAGAGTTGGGATCTGACCAGGCTGCACACCGCGGCAGGCAATGGCCCAGCTCCATTAGTGGAGTTTATTTGCTGCTTCTGCTATCTTGAGCTAATATTTGCACATCAGAGCAGAGCATCAGCGTGTGAATCCATGTATTTAGTCCTCTCCAGAGCCACAGCATCTCCAGTCATTAGCAGGGCCGCACCAGATGTCTGTGATATGCTAAGAATGTTTTGGTGGTGAAGTCCAGTCCAGTGCATCAGCGCTCGAGTGGGGCTGCTTCACCGGTTATTTATGAAAGGACACGAAATGGCCTCTCGACTTGCATTAGTTGATCAAAAGCTTAACACCAGCTTGTCCCCAGCCAGTGATTGACTTCACAAGTTTTCCTTTTTTTTTTTTAAAGAAAAAAATGTCTAGTAAATGGACCTTAAGTAAGTATTCACAGCGTGTGTTTTCCTGGGTAATGGGAGCATAGAGCCCTTAAAGTCAGACTATAAACCATACCTGACCACACCGGCTATGTTATTGGTGAAACTGACAGTGACTGAACTGCCAGGGCGGACTTATCGACATCGCTCTCCAAGATCTATCGCTGTCAGGTTATAAATGCACCCAGGTCAGGCCACCTGTTTTAAGTGGCAATATGTCCTCTCATTTGGCCGTTGCTACCAGAGGCTCCCCTTTTGAAGGCCTCAGTGCTCTCAGACACTTCCCCCTGCCATCTGTCAAATTCTCTGATATAGGTTAACATTTAGCCTTGTCAGTGTGGCGTTTGCACATGTTCTGTCTCCTCACCGCGCTCAGTGCAGTCACATGCGAGTGAGCTGCTTAGTTATGAGTTGACAAATGGACCCTGTCATATGGCCAAAGGCTTGTTTGTGATTTTATTATGGTCATAGAATGATTCGGCCGAGTTGGCCACTTGATGGATGCACTCACTAAGCACCAGTTGCCTTGTCAGAGCCATATGCGCATAAGACTCGACTTATGACAGCAACAAGGTGACTGTTTATTTATGGCAGGGATTCCAAAAGAATTTTGATCACTCTAAAATTCTTTCCACTGGGCTTCGCTGAAAAGGCTTGGCAGTAGTCCATTGTAACAAGCTTCTGTGAACATCTGGCAAGCTAGACTTGCTCAGTCTAAAGCTCAGAGTATATCTGAATGCAACCTAAACATATTGAGCGTGAAACACACAAGGTGGGAGCGTGGGAGGAAAAACTGAACGAGTTTTCACATACAGTATGACATACCTAACCTTGCCGGTTGCTGTGATGTTCTAGAGCTGCAGTTCTCTGCCTCTTACTCCTCAATTTATCTTTTCAATCCAAGAGCAGAATGGAGTGAAGTCATGGATCATTGAGCTCTTGAGCCCAAATAGGGCCCTTTCTCGTCTGTATTGCCAGCATGTTATCAGTTTTTGGCAAATGTGTGAAACCTTGTAGTTTTTAGAATGTATGTGACAGGACACCCAATGAACTTACATTGCAATGCGTAGCGTTTTGTCTGTGCTGCAGACATATATTAAACTTGAATTTTGAATTTCTGGATTTATTTCAATTTGAATTCTCATCCACACTACAGCTACATTCAAATACCAGCAGTGTCAAGCACAGGTTGGTGCTGTTGCAGCTTATTGGCAGGATATGAATCCACTTCCTTATAGCAATATCATGCCAGGAAAGATGATAGAGAAAATCCCACTATCTTTCTCATTTGGCCGGGCCTGTTGCATGCCTTGAGATTGAAGATGGCCGTGGGTCAGAGCCAAGACTCCGACTAGGGATTGTGCTGTAAAAGCCCCCTTTTGCCCAGCAGTGTGATAACTTATACATAATAACCATCTCAGGCATAAATATTAGTGGAGAAACACGTCCCTTTTTATACCCAGTTTTATTCCAGTGCACTACGACAGTGAAATATGGGCTGATGCTCAGAACATTATCAGCAGAAAGGTCAGTCAGGTCCAGCTCTCCCTCCCATCTCACCCACTCTGTCTATCTCCTCTTTCCCTTTTCTTTTTCTCTTTCTCCCTCTCTCCTTCTCACTCTCTCCCTCATGACACCACTCATTCACTCACAAGTACTGTACTGTGTCCAACAATCAAGCCATTAGAGGAAATGCTGAATATGTAAATGTCAAGCCCAGAGCAAATGTGCTGACGGAGTTTCTCTGGACTGCAGAATGGAATCAGAGGGCTGCGAAATTTCAGATCTCTTCACCTCAGCTGTGATCACAAATAGGCCTACCATTAGAGTTGCCGTAAGCATGTGTGGTTAAAGTTGCTGTTTGGTAGCTATACATGTTTCTCTGTTCTCAACATACAGTTCCATTTGGTAGACTAGACGCAGATGGTTGTCTATAAATCTTCTCCAAATGACACAGATGGACTGCCTTAATGATGTTGTATTTCTGCAGTATGGTGCAGTTCCACCAGAACTGGTTTCACTCACCAGAGCAGTAGTGTGAGGAACTGCTCTGTGATGTCAAAGAGAGGACCTGTCAGTCTACACACAGACAGCTTGCTCATCTCAACCCTTGGCTGGACTGGTTTGTTTCACAACAATGCAAAGCATGACTTCAGGAAACAGACAAAATCAAGTATTGGTTTTCATAAAGCCCTTATCCACATAGTCATATTATTCTCACAGGTTAAATTATGCAGAGTTCTAAAGAACTGAGTATTTTGCTGTGCTGTCACACAAAGTTCCATTGAAATGTATTGGAGGAATATGCTGAAACATCTCTTATGGCTATGGGCTCTGTGCACTAGCTTACTTGAAGTTGGCACAAAAAGTTTCCTGTTCGTTGACATGGCTGTCAACACGCACCTGAAGATGAGTGCTTTAGTTGTACCAAAACCTGAGAAATACAATGTCCGTGGGCGGATCTGAGGAGAACTGCTGTGTGCCTCTGTCGTTATAAAAATTTAGCTTCCACCTTTTTCCAAAAAAAAAAGCCTACGTGCAGTGGCTGCACAAAATAAGGAGGGAAGGATTTTCGGTGAGCACATGTTTTGGTACAACTGAAGCACTCCTCTTCTGGAAATATATTTATGGCTATAAAGTTGCTATCATTGCATTTGACTAATTTTATCAGCAAATTTGGTAACTTGTCTTTGAAAAAAAACAACAACCATGATGTTTGTTTTGCCATGGCTATGCCATGGTCTGTGGGCATATCATTTACCCATAATGAGCATTTTCAAATCTCTAAAGGTTCTAATTCATCACTCCCTGATTTTAACCCCTGTGCTAAACATTCATGGGATTTATCTCCATGGTTATTAGCCATTTCCTCTAGTGGGAGAGATATTACACAATCCTGACCTTTCCAACCAATTTAACCTTTTAAAATGCCATGGAGAGTTTTAGTAGGAGTGAGTAAGGACCGGCCTGGGCGCCAGATTCTTAAGAAAATGTGTATCTTTCAGATCCTTATAATGACCTACAGTCTCACAGACCAGAACACTCAGGAGGAGGGCGGCATTTTTTTATTATGGTAAATGAATTAGTGTAACATGCAGTTGGAGGAATTCTCTTTGAGAGCGATGCTGCATCTATGCGAGGCAATGTGTTCTCCAAAAAGTAAGGGCAATTAAGACAAAAGGGCTTAAAAATGCTGTGATGCCACTGATTCACTGTGGGAGGATGTGGCATTCCACCACATTATGTGGTCTTTCAAGTGGGAACTGGCAACACATATCACATATCAGTACCATACAAAGCATGCATTAGCCTCTTTGATATGAGGTCAAAATGGACAAGCCACAAAAGCGACAGGTTCATTCCCCACTGTTTTTTTGTAGGATGCATCTGATGCTGTTCAGAGTGGACTCCCCTGTGCCTCTTTATTGTCTGGGCCGCTCAGTTTAGCAATCATTTCCTTTCAGGTCATGGAAATGAAGAGTGCTGCGCTGCTGTGTTTCTGTTGGCCTCTCCCAGGATTGACTAAATGGCAAAGAGCAAGGCCAGTGCTTTCACACATACACATACATAAAGTACATGTGGGAGAGCAATAATTGCTTCTGTCAGGCTGGATTAAATCAAACCGATGATACATTTGAAGCACTTCACCTTTAGAGGACATTGTGAAACTGTATGAAAATTTAATGAATCTACAAGAAAGATTACTAGTGTAAAATGTGATGGATAAAAACTACTAAAAACCTCCCTGAGTGTGTGTTCCTTCTAGCCCACTACTGCATGTCGATCCTCTAAAAGAGATCAACATTAAATGGTGTGGAAAGAGGTACAGAACTTTCTAGAACTAACTTGCTGCTAAGACTTTGCATTTCTTCCTCTGGAGTGGAGGTGACATCATTCATATTTGAGGAGTTAAAAAATGTATGTGTTTATGATAAGCCATTCATAGGATTCATAAAGGTTGTTTATATTCATGAGTCAGAGGAGCGCCTCTCTGAATCAAACAATCTATAACCATAAATCTACTTTAAAGCGTTTGTGTCGCCCAGCCGTAATTCTGGAATCTACATTGATGTGTCTGCTGTTAGTCAAAGGAGCACCACACACATCACAAAATAATTTTCCCATAGAGTTTAATATATCTGCAATCAAAACATTTGATTTGCAAATCAAAGTATAAAGTTAAATTTGCTTTGTATGAATGAGCTTCAAAGTATAAAGCTCAAATTTTGAAGTGCAACTCAGTTAACTTTAGTCTTTAAAAAATGACATCTCCTTGTCTACATATCCTGTGCATGCCATTAGGTACTTTGTACAAATGGTTAATTTCAGCTGAAACGTCTGCATTTAGATCAACACAGGGCTGGTGCAGTGTCACCCTGCGTTTCCAAGGGCTGGATCTGAAACATGATGATGATGATAAGGGGGCTGTGCCCTGCAGGTGGTGTTTACAATCATCTGATGCCTCGGGGAGATGTTACAATGAAAATGACAGTATAGCCGTCGCCTGAATGCTGGAGATGCTTGACCCCCCGCTGTTCACATCGGCTTAGGCATGCGGGGGTATGCAAATAGTCAAATCAAAAATAGGCAAACGTTTTTCTGAAAGGTGATGCTCTCAGCTCCTTTGACGTCATTATTTGCACGTACATTTGCATTTGCACGCTCACATGTTCATTCAACCCTCTTAGGTTTATGTGCTTCCTCTGCAACTGAGATCCCACTAAGTTTGTTTTTAAGGTGGGGTAATATAATAAATTACATTCTGATGGTGATAGAGATGAACCATGAGACAATGTATAGAATAAAAATGTAATAGAAAGCACTTGGTCAAAATTAGGTCTGGTTTGCTTGGATAGAGATAAAGATCAAACTTTTTAATGCTGGCTTTTGAACAAAATAACAGCAAAGAAACCACAGAATGTATTATTGTTTGCCAAACAGACACTTTTTATCATAACATTAGCAATTTCCATTTTCATTCCGTGTTAAGGTTGTCAGTCAGACTGTGCTTATATTAGGAATTAAAAATCAGAAGATCATTTTACTGGGTTGTAATTTCGACAGTTGAGGTGCTAGTGTCAACCTATTTAGACTAATTTTCCAGATTAATATTTATCTAGGAGTCACACAAATAACAGACTATAACTGACTGGTATGAATCCAATTTTAGGCTGATTGACAGCACAAAATGTTCCAAGCCTGTTTTCTTTTGTTGTCGTTGCTTCCAGTTATTAGCAATTAGCCATGCTCACAGCTTTATGGAATAGAATTGCATTTGCAGGTATGGCTAAAATGATTTACAATGGACTAAGTAAAAGCATGTTGCACTGGAAATGAACACTTGGGGCTAACCCCTCCTGCAAATCTCTCTATTCTTAAGACACCCACTGTTCTGGAGTGACCTGTGCTGGAATTCTGTCATGTTTGTTCACGCCATGCAATATTTATTCTTCAAACCTATTTAAGTTCCATTATAGAGTTGGCTTGATAGCTGGCATTCTGATGGACGTTACATTATTCAGTATCTTTGCGTTGCAAAGGTTGTTTCCCCTTTTAATGGCCAAAGAAAATAAAGACCCAAATGAGTCTGGAAAGTGATGCCTATACTGAACTGCAAGATGAAAAACAAGGCAAAATCGCTGATCGTCACTGAAGTGGGTATTAAAATGTGGTGGACGTGTCAGTGGTATGTAAATTTGTGTTCTTCTTAGCGAGGCTTTTCAGCATTCAGCAGTATGTATTGCTTAATATCTTCGTTTGTCTGACTATTAAAAGGTGTCATGCCCACATAAAGGTAAACCCTTGATAGCATATCTGGATTGCTGCACCAGACAAGTGATAAACCCTCAGAATACATCTGTTCTCCTGAACAGGGATGATCACACAGACCTCTGCAGCTCTTAGTGTTGTCTCATCACAAGGCTAATGCATGTGCTGCCATGATGATGTATTAGCTTGAGAGCTGATGAAAGCCTTTTTGCCAAAATTGGGCTAAAGTGCCCAGTCCGATCACAGTCAGGCCCAGCGGGGGCGGTAGCCACGGCTGATGTGTATCATTTCAAATGTTACATGCTGCAAGGCCTCCATTAAAGCATAAGACAGGAGCCCTCAAAAGTACTTGTATCGGCACAGCTCAATGTTTTAAAAAAGTACTAGGGCTGTCAAATTACATACTCTGTGATTAATTAATCTAAATTAATCGCATATATAATTTTTGTTGTGAAAGTATTTTAAATATTTAAATTCAAATGAATCATTGAATAATCAGCATTAGTGACATTAAAGTTCAAAAACTCTTTTATTATTATTTTCACTGTTTAAATAATGGCCATAATAATCTATGATATGACCTAATATGCTGAGGAAATAAATTCAACAGTGCTTTTTTTTCACATACAAGGCATTTCAGGGCACAGATATAACCTAGGGGACACAATGAAAATAAATTAACACTCCTCTCAATGTCAACACTTATTTCTTTGCATTGATGTGCGACTATAGAGTTGATGAACTCCGGTGATATGCAAATTCCTTGCTGCAGACATTGCAGAGGACTTTATTTTCAACACTTTATTTTTATCAACACCATCAGGCCATTTTTTAAAAGTAAATGTTCCAATCAATGATCCAGGCGCACATTTCCTTCTCTCTCCTTTATTTTACAGTCTACTTTTTACTGACTAGAACGGCTCGGGGTCAAAGGTCATGCGGAATCGATTAATCTGCACTAATTTTTTTAATAATCAGTTATTTTTTCTCAAATTAATTAAGCGAAATTAATCAGTTATTTTGACAGCCCTAAAAAGTACATTCTCATGCATCTGTGTGTGTGTGTGTGTGTGTACGCACCACTGCTATTCTACTGGCTAAGACAATGATGGCTGGGTGGCTTAATGGGCCTGCTAATACACCTGACATATGAGGAAAAGAAGCCTTGCACAACAACGTCCTCTGAATATCGAGGACTCTGTGGTGGCCGAAAAAGGCCTGCCGTTCAAACTGCATTCTGCCTCACCTCTCCGATTAACCATGGTAACCTCCGTTTGCTTCCTCTCAATTAGATATGCAGCACCGCAGCGATGTCCACCCCCACTGACGAACCCACAAGGCCAACAGCACTGCGGCGGTAGCGGCCGAAAATACACCTCTCCTCACGGCCCTCATGCGGAGGGAGCAGACAGCAGAAGTAGCCCAGAGGGCGTGACAACGTCCACTGAGAACCTAACAGATCAGGTGGGTGTAATGATGATCAATTTGCCAAGTGCTCCTGTCGTCTCTCTCCCGTGTCAGTTATTCAGATGCATAATTAATTCTAATAAGGTGTTAGGAACACTGTGAAGAAGGCAAGCATTCCCCTCCCCCCTCATCCATTGCCATTAGAAGACTGAATTTGTGATGACCATGAGCATGTGTGGAGTCCAGTTGATTCAATTAAGAGATGCCGTGAAAGTCTCTGGGTGGCGGAGTGTAGATATTCCCACTCTCCCAGCTGTGCTGTGCTCTTACAAAGCAGACATCCGGATACGCACTGTCATTTTTATTCCCCTCGTGTTTGTCAGTCTCTAAAATAGAAAATGGCCCATTATACTTCTATTATTTTGTTATGGCAAGCCATACCATAATGACTACTTGCTTGAATTGGGCAGCAGGCTACATGAGTGCTGTATAGTAAACACTATCTACAGAGTCACTGTAATTGTATTGCTGCTCTCTCAGCAAGCAGTCTGTTTTATCATCAAGCAGTGCGCTGGAATTAATGTCTTGCTGAGGCCTCAGTAATGCGGTTTGCCGGTATGTGGACACAACAGAAGTGACCAGAAGTGCCCCTCTTACTGTTTGCCAGCTAGTGGTGATAAATTATTTGACCCTCATTGGTCCCATATGCGAGAAACACAAGTCCTCTCTCTCTCTTTCATTCTCCCTTTCACCCCTTTGCTTATTCACTCTCTCTCCGATTCTGAACGTGTGCTGCTATCAAATAAACGTGCACTAAAAGCATCCCCCCGACCTCCCACACCCTTCTCCATCCATACTCATACTCCCACTCCATTTATCTGTGCCTCTCTCCAGACTTCATGCGGTGAAGACATCTCTGGGCTATGTTGGGCCGTGTGGGGGTCACATGGCTCTGTGGTGGCTCGGCGCAGGCCCCCGCAGCTCTGGGAGCAGTTTTTGCAGGGCTGTGCCGCTGATAACACAGTCGCTGTCGCACTCCAGCCAAGAAGCGTTCGCCGGAGACTAAATCGCATGATGGGATTGTGACACGGCCCCACAATGCCGTTGGAAATTGCGTTTCGGGCCGCCTCTTTTCTGCAACCGTGTCAAGCCATTTCCTCGAGTCTGCGAGAGCATTTCCCCACTGTCGCTGAATTGCACCCGCACGATTGCTGCAGCCGAACACACAAGCCTGGCTCACTTGCCAGCAATTACCAGCGATGAAATGCTAATCAAACTCATGCACAGCCCTGCTAATCTAGCACTGATAGTTAGGCATTGTCGGTGCCAACATCTGCACCCAGCTGCCAGTTCTTTCAAAGTTACCCATGTTCCTGGGGGGGCCCTGCCTTCCTTTGTTGTGATTGGCCGAGGCTCTCCTCCAGATTTGGGTGATGCTATCTCGTGAGCTGCAGCTCTTATCGATGCACAACATCTGGCTGAGAATGATGGCTTCCCAGACAGTGCCCTTCAAATGCACCTGAGCATCCTCCACCTCAAGTGTGCTTTGGCTTTTAAGGAATAATAATTTCTCCCTCTGTTACTTTTCTTCCTTCCTCCCCTGTTTCTTAAGTCTCTGCTCTTGACTGTGAAACCATATTCTGCTGGTCAGGCTGTGGAATAATATGGATGAATGACATTGACACATCTGGGTCAGTGAGAAGACCAGTGCTGACTGGAAAGCTCCATCATTTCTTGAGAAGTAATCAGACGTGAGCTAATACGTGTATGGAGGATTTCTGTGGGCATATGTGGTTCACAGTTCCAATGTAAATAGTTCACGTTTAAGAGTTCAGGGACCTTCTTTTATGATACACACGTACCGGTAATCTATTTCGTTAAATAGTATAATGTGAAGCATTTCAGATTCTCCGAGCTTTGAGAGCAGACTCTGATTAATACGGAAGTCTATGCCCACTCATATGCATGATTTGTGTGCATACAGCTTAGAACATCACTCAACTTAGTACCTTAATCATTTAATGCTCTTATGTAACAAAAAAGTCTAGACATCTAAAGCTTATTAAATATTTTACATTTTGATATGATGCTGCATGGCATACATTTAATGTATATTATGTCCAGGAGATCAATATCATTATCCGTTTCAGTCTAAATTTAGCTTGTGGGGATGAGGGCATGTCCAGCTCCCTTAAACTGAAGGAGCATTCTGGGTGTGCTTGGCACATTTTAATAAATATTCATTTGTCTGAGCTACTGTATGTGCTTTTCTGAAGAATCAGAGCTGGCACTGTCCCACACTTTTGTTATGAATGAGTCATGTTTTAATCACAATGGATGCCTAGTCCTTCAAGTCTGGACAGTTGCATTGACATTTTCAATTAATCAAATGATCACTGTTCCATTCTGAATTTGGCCTGATGAGCTGGAATGACTTGATGTCAGACATCTCTATGCATTTCCAGTCATCCCATGTGACTTACAAAGGCATTACACCACACCTCCTGACCTTGGTCATTACTGTGGTAGTCATTATAGGGGCAAATGGGACTGCGTCATGCGGTGTCACTAGTCACAGGTAGATTACAATGATGACAGGGCCAAGGGGAAAAATCAATATGTGGCTTTAGGCCTCTCTCTTGGGATGTAGCCGGAAAGTGAGGTGTGGATATGAGAGCACACTTTGACCCCTTTGAAAGGGAATCCCTCTACCCCTGATCCATTGCAAGGGGGGTTGGGTGTTGGGTGAAAATGACCACTTTAGTCTGACAGCTCTTTTTCTTGGGGTTTTCCGTAAACATTACATCTGTTGTCTGATTCTGTAGCCTACAGAAGTCAATTTGAATGATGAACAATGAGTTGTTACAGTCTATTGTTCAAGGATTCACTTCGATGGGAGAAAATGACCCCACTAGAGTAGTATTCACTGTCCATTATCCCCTTTTTGTTCAGGCGTCAAAGTCCAGTATAGGATTTGAGCATTTCTATAATGATATGACACCCAATTGACCAATATAGAACTTCCTCTAAACAAATAACGCTTCACGTTTATATCTGTATGTCATAGAGGGTGTAAATACGTTTTCCTTTACAATTACACTGACAAGTTGGAAGGTGCTGTACATACAAAGGGAAGATTCCCTCAGCAAACAGCACCAGACAGGCCACGAGCCTATTACTGTATCAGTAGCTGAAGTCTTGCCCATTTGCAAATGCAATTAAAAACTCAATTTTAGGACTGCTTTGTGGAGAATGATAAACAGAGAAGTAATCCTTAGATTGTTCCACAATTGGCTGGTAGGCGTCTCACTGAGTATTGGAAACGCAGAGAAGGTTTTGGTAGATGGATGAGTCAGTCATTACAAAAAAAAGATATTAACAGAGACTAAAGAGAAATTTGAAACCTGACTAAATGAGGATTTAGAGTGTCTCTCTACACAAACCATACGTTTAAAAAACTAAAACTAAACGCAGGTATGTAATTTCAGAACTGAAATGAACCTAGTAAAAAGAACCAACAGTGCCACCAACAAGCCCCTCAGAAGAAAGCAATGAGTGAATGGGACTGTGGACAGCTCCTGGTGCTGAACGCTGGATGCGGCGCTGCTCTGACAACAAGGACCATAGCCATACAGCTGCTGTTCACACCGTATTCTCCTCACACTCTATTTAAATAAACGACTTCCTGAACTCTTGCATTTGAATATTTTCTCTTGATGTCAATCAGACATGGGTCATTTGCTGTATTGACTCGATGTGCCACTCTGGCACCTCTAAAAAAGAGACTATTTCTTTCCTTTCACTGTGATTGCCGCTATCATCATTGTCATTTTATTACAGGGTTGTGCCCGTATTGTTAACACAGGATCCGCCCAATAGACGACTATGGTGAATGATTCTGAATAAAGCGATCAATAGTGCTCAATGAGGAGGGCTTCGAGTTACCACGGGGTCTGCTATCTCTACAGTCAGACTCTTGTTCTCTTCGCTTTAGCTAGATGTCGAAAAGTATGCAGCGCATTATGGGCTAGGCTTTAATTAGCGTTATTACTTGTGTCCATTGCGCAGCTCCTATACGCTTTCGAATTGAACTTCAGAGTGGGTCCGAGGCACAGCTGCCTGCAGCTTTAAAGGCGCCCATTGGTTGTTTAGCTAAGATCATTGGCCGCATGAGGCTAGTGTGCCTGTATTGATTTCTCCTAAGTGTTGACAAACGCACTACTTGTGCTTTGCAGTTTGAGTCTGCCTCAGTCGGATGCATAGAGAAGCGTTTTTTTGTTCAACGTCATTTCAAGTTTGATCAATATCGTCCTGCTGGTCCAATTGGAGGAGCTGTATTCACAATCTGATCCGCCACTCGCACCACCACCATCTTTAGGAGAAGTCCTTTCTTTTGCCCACAGTTGCAGAAAAATTGCTCGGCAGCCCGGCGTGCACCTCAATGAACCTAACTGGTCCACTGTGAGCGCAGAGCATTGATCTGGAGGGGTTTTGCGCCTGCTATTGCGTATGTTTTGGTTTAAACAGTTCCTTTTTAGGGGTTGCTTTTAAAAGCTCGGAGAAAAATGGCACAAAGCGTGTTCCTTTTTTTACTGTGGCTTTTCGGCAGCTCCCTCGCAGGCTTTCCTAATCAGATAAACATAGGTAAGTAGTGCGTTTTATGTTTTGACGTTTGATGGTTTTTGCTGCTACTTTGTTTAATTGTGGCCGTCGACATAGCCGAAAAAGCCCACTGCAGAAAGTAGCCCAGTGACCGGGTTAGTAACGCAAGCTATAAACTTGCATTTCGAGTAAAAAATATGGGGAAACAGCTGGGTACATTTACGAACCTTTCAAATATAATTATCTTAATTATGTGAGGTTGTGTTACAAATGCATAGGCTCTTTTAATGCACCGTTCTGGTATTGTGAAAACATAAAAATGTTAAGTTAACAGATCATTACATATCTGAAAGGAGTTTCGGTAAATATACTAGTACTAGAAGCATGCTAGAAGGACAGGAGCATGACCATGCAAGTACTGTCAAGCCGGAGCCCGTGACACATAAGCGAATTAATAGCTTTCCGGTGTCATATCTTTCTTTTAGTTGCATTAAAGTTGTAATATCGACAATACATAATTGCTAATGTTAGTATTAATCCCTTTCTCTTTCAAGGGGGGCTCTTCATGCGGTCGACGGTGCAGGAGCACAGCGCTTTCAGATTTGCCGTACAGCTCTACAACACCAACCAAAACATGACCGAGAAGCCTTTCCATCTGAATTACAACGTAGATAACCTCGAGTCTTCCAACAGCTTCGCTGTTACCCATGCGTGTGAGTATACTCGGGATCATAAAAAAGGTCCCCATACAATAGCGTAGTCGTAAATGTATCCTCTGAGCGCTTAGAGTGTTGCTCGCCTCCTCACTCCCATCATTCGTCCCCCTGCATCTCAGCCTACTGCCTGAGAATTTAAAGTGGGATGAATAGATCTATGAGCATTACAAGTAATGCTTAGTAGACAGAAAGAGCGAAAGTATTGTTTTTGAGTGTACCGAAATTCCTATTTCATAGTCTAGCTTTGAATTTTACTTCCCCTACATTTGTAATATCTCGTGTGGATCAGTCATTGAGCCATCATTAGGCTTTACAGTGTTGGTCAAAGAATTATGCAGGGGTTAAGACCTTCAGTGGTAAAAGTGCCATCATGATCTGAAACCAAAGGAATATTCGAATGCACTGTAGTTGTCAAATGTTCTTACTAATTCTCCTGTTTTCATGATTTGATTAAGGAATGATTATGGATTTAGTGAATAGCTTACATCTTATTTTGGTGTAAGTATATACATCAACGTAATTCTGACTAAGGGGGTGCTGTATTCAAATAATTTAATAATAACATCCTTTATCTTTACCTTCTGATTAGGTTGTTTTTCTGATCATGTCAGTATATTTCTGACAATAGTACGTGATCCATTGTGTCAGTTGAAGTTGCTTTAAGGAAAGAGATGAGAGGAGTATCCACCACAGAAATAGTCTGTGGGCACACATTGTCTGTATTTCTGAGTTTGTCTTTTTGAATTCAGATCAAGTTCCCTTGGCAACACACCCAGAGTGCTATGGCTCTGTAGATATGGAGACACTGGCACTAGTTGAAAAGATAGCATAACCGATTATACAACTGTGGATTTCAAGGATTCCGTGTGGGTGATTTTTAAATGTGTCTTTATCAAGTGTGTGCAGTTGTGTGGCTGTGTGTGTAGTGGCGGACATGTTGAAGGGGTTTGCCTCCTGCTGGTGTGCTGACCACATATGTGGGACTGTATGGTTTCACAAAGGAGTCGTGTGCTGACCACATATGTGGGACTGTATGGTTTCACCAAGGAATTGTGTGCTAGGCCACAAGGAAATTGTAAAATGCAATCCATATGAAGTAGTTCAATACTACCATTCCAGACCATGACCTATGATGCCTTGACATGGGCTCTTTGCCTGTAGATTTCTTGTCTTCATTGCTGAATAACCATTGACCCCCGCTTTGCTGCTTGAGGCAGTAATGGTTGTGTGTGTGTGTGTGTGTGGGGGGGGGGGGGGGCAGTTCCTTGTCTACTTGCCGAGTTCTGCCTCTTCCCATACACCCCAACCCCCTGCTATCTCCTATGGTAACTCTCAGGCTTGCCTTCCTCTGCAGTGGCAGTTCATTAGCACCCAGACTTCATATTGCCTCGCTGCGCCGTCACTGAAGAAGAAAATCTATACCTACACAGCCCTTCCCAACACAAGCAAATGAAGTGGGATCTGCCTGGGCTGGCGGTGTGGAGGGGAAGGAGACTGAGGGAGAGAGAGAGACAAGCCGGAGCGTCGGCCACGGGTCGAGTCCCGATCACGTCCTAATGAGCCGTTGGCGGCGATAAGAGAAGGGGAACAATAAACAAAAGGGGGTAAATAAATAATAGATAACGGCGTGCAATTTCACACGCGTTGAAGAAGCAAAGGAGCATGGGAGAGAAAAAAAGTGAGAGGGCTAGATTTCAGAATCTAATTAAATCCAGGGGCAGACTGTTTGCAAGATCCAAGGAGTCCTATGGGAGCCGCTGGCCCATTTCTGCTCCCGCACTGTCATGCGCTCGCAGCTCCATCAAGGAAGCCGCTTCAAGCCTCCATCATACGAGGCACTCTGGAAGACGGCTTGATGATTGTTGAGGAAACTATCATTTTTCAAATGAGAAGACAAAAATATTGAAGCCATTCTTGGGGGTGGGGGCAGAATGCTATTGGCTGTCAGAAGATATCACAGTGTTGCCAGCACACGGTGATGTGCATATTGACAGATCAGCTTATTCATGTTTTATGTTTATGTCCTTTTCCACATACCAAAAACCAGCCAAATGTCCATTTCATTTGTGTGCCGAGGAGCGTTTTACACATGCGAGTACTTTGCTGAATCTGACCATGTTTTATTTTTTGCAAGAGCTGGTTTTATGCAGTATGTTGCTCTTAAATCATTGAGTGCCAAAAACGTAATATTACGTTTTTCCTTCCCATGCGTTGAGTGCCAAAAACGTAATATTACGTTTTTAGCTTTTTTTTTTTTTATTACGAAACTAGACACTATTAAATTACGAAACTAGAAAGCCTATGGTACGGTCCCGCGTCTGTGTCCCGTGCACGCGGCACTGGTGAGCACGTGACGAGAATTGCGTCATTTTTACAGCATGCGTCGCGTCTTTGAGTCGACCGAAATTTAAGACCGCGCATCAAAGTGACGCGTAGACTGCGCATGTGTGAAACGGAACTGCTGTAAACACTCCCCTCCAGTAGGTGGACCACATAGAAGAACAACACTTAAACGTAGAAACAACCAAGACTTGTTTGGTTACCATATGGAACAGAGCGCCTGTCCTCAGCTTGCCTGGCTTTGAGTTACGTGACACACCACGACATGGAGTCAACTTCGACCGATGTAAAGCCACAATCCACAGATACATTCTTTAACATTATATTTAACGGTCACTTTACCATCTATGGTGTAGAACCCAAAGTATTTCAAGACACCACATTTTAGATGAGTTGGGGACGTAATTATCTGTCTGCTGGCCGTTCTGTGCATTACCTTTGATTGTCGAAACAGGGTGGCTGCATGGGCTCATTGTGGCTACTGACTATTATATTGGCTTGATTTGGTCATGAGCCCTGGATCATATAGCACTGAATGAGATGGCAAACAATAAAATAAAACTAATCATAGACTGTAGAAATGCGCTACACAGCACTAAAAACAGAATAGTTTAATTATAGTTCGACTACGGATATTTCACGTCACGTCATGTTCGAATAAAAAGTGACAGCCCTACTCCCTGCATAGAGAGCTGACATGACTTCGGATTAAATGCATCTTTTAAAAATTAGCGTATGCTGAAATCAAATCGCGAAACCCAGAGCCAATTAAAGGTATCTATCTACAAAGCTCAGGCGAAACCCAGTAACACTTGCTGATCGAGATGCATTCTCGCCTGTTCCGTATATAATGCGTTATCATAGTGATTATAATAATAAAGGGAATGTAGCCTACCTCTCCCAGGTGCAATCATTATCACCTAGCCTACTCCTGAACAATGCTGAACTCAAATCTCGAAACTCGCCTGTCAACACCGGATGCATTATCATAATAATAATTGAAGGAATAACCTAGGCTACCTCTCGCTCTAAATACACCCATTATCACAGTGAGACATTATACATGAATACAAATAGTTACTTCAAAACTTTTATTGACACGTCATATTTACAGGTTTTTGGTTCATACTTTTTGGTATGAGGCAGGTGTGAAGACTCAATACAAATTTAATTGAGGACATCTGTACGCACAACTCTTTCTTACCATGCTGTGTTTAGAAAAATGTCTTTACTTTGTATCGCACCAGTATTGCTGCCCTTGCAGCACCGAGTCACTTAGCTATAGGCTAAGTAGCCTAATAAGCAAGTAGGCTAAGCTAGTCTCTCAGCTATACACACAGGTGTGCTGTGTGTGTTCTGGTGGATGATAAATGGAGCGATGCGATGGGCCAGCTTATCAAACTTCCCAGCAGACAGGCGAACATACTCGTGGTGCTTTTTCCTTCATCAGCTTCCTTCGTTCCTGCGTTCAGTGCTCGCACATCCCACGTTCTTCTTTTCTTCAGGCGTTTCAGGCTTCTTTGGTGGTTGTGTCCTACTTTCAGGCTCGACGTACCGCCCCCAGTTGGTGGGGCAGAGTATCACAGTTAATCCGTAGTGCGCAGGCGCTAACCTTAAAGCAACACCAAAGAGTTTTTTGTACCTTAAAATAATGTTTCCAAAATCGTTTCAGTGGTTCATCAACTCGTAACAGGGTGAACGGCACTTTCTGCATTCGCTTCGCGGCCCTCTATCGGCTATTACCGCACTATGTAAGTTTGCTGCATCGGGTAGCGGATCTGTAGTTCGATGGAATGAGACATGAGAAACTACAAATTTGACTTGCATCTGATGTCGCAATACATCGTACTTTCATAAAATCATGCAACTTATTCTACCTTGTCTGTGGACATTGTTATTTGCAAAGCCGGTGCTCGATAAACAAATAGTGCTTGCGACAGATGAAAAGTTCTTTGGTGTTGCTTTAACGATTTAATGCGCATTCAGGACAGCAGAAATTGGAGTATGCTTCACGTCCACGGCAAAAATGACGCACGTCTTGGACACGCGCAAATGTGACGCACAACCATACCAGAGCCTTAACACACCTTATATGTGATTTTGGGAACTCTGAAATATATGACGATCAAAAACTCATGAAAACGCACAATCTGGACATTTTATCTGGACATTTTATCATAACTCGGTTGCCGCTTTGGGTCGAATCAGTGACGCATGCACGTCAGGTCAAAACCAAGCCATTTTTGTGGGTCTATCACTAGGTGGCAGTCTCGCCAGGTCTCGCTGATGACTTCCCGGAAAGTTTACAGGCAACACTTCATATTTCATGAAAGACGTTATATCTCCATTTCTAGAAAAAAACAGCGATTTTGATGAAAACTAGCCACTGTTTAGCTTGGGATTTCTCAGGACATGATATAGATTGCTGGCACTCTAGGACAAAGCTTCCGAAAACAGCTTGGCATTCAATGAGTTAATATACAGATGATTAATGGCTACCGAAGAATTGTGTAACTGTCACCGCTGACAACAGGAAGCCTTGTTAAACTAGTCTTCTGGCAGAGTTTGTCAAGGTCTCCATTGTGAAAAATGATGATGCATGAACAATGCTTGATCTGATACTTGTGTGGATGGCATGCCGCGGTAATCTTGTTGAGCCGAGGCAGTGATGTGGAGATCACTTGGGTAGACTGTTACGGGGAGGTGTGATGAAGGCTTCAGCATGAGCCTGGATGCAGCCAGTATGGAAAGCTTGGCTGCTTCACTCCCAATTATCCAAGAGCATTTCTGGGTAATGTCCCTATAGTAAGAGAGCAGATTTGCCTGCAATTCCGAATGCAGGGGAGAGAAGAGTACTCCATTTTAAGATTAGATGGAGTGCCGAGGAGAGGTGAAGGCTTGGATCATTTCAACTGCCAGCCAGCTGCCTGTTGGCATTGGAGACTAGATATTAAATGGGCATGTAACTTCCTATAACCAGCACAAAAGTCCCCTCAAGATCCTGTGAGGCTCCCTTCCAAGGTGCTTCATTAACTCACTCTGCAGTGGGACTGTATGATATCACTGCATGATGTCATTTCTGATACAGTGTGTGCAGAGTAGTTTCTCTGCACCGATTCCCCCGGAAGGTATCATGTTAGAACTTAAGTTATCACCCCGCAGAGATCTCATATCCAAGGTCTGGATGACTTCATTTGGCACATAATCACAGGCAGAGCCAGTCAGTCATGTTGCAATGTTAACAAACATGAGCACTAACAAAAATCAATGGTTCTGTTTGTCATCAGCTCATATTTTGGGAAACACGGGGTATCTCATTCACTGTGTGTTACTGACAGAACGGGGAGTACTTAAATGCTCAGATGACGTCCCGGAGAGATTCCAGCGCTCTCTGTACATTCAATACTCTTGAACAAATCGGCAAACAGAAACAAAGCAGACTTTGGGGACCTGCCAACAGCTTGTTCAGGCCTACCCAGACGCCTGTGATTGGCACATGACCAGGCTTGTATGTTCACAACTACGATGGCTCCCTGCTGTGGCCTTGTCTTTGTGCGAAGGAAAAAAGTGACTCATGCTGAAACATATTTCTGCTCCGAAAGATGCACTACAAGCTCAGAATTAGCTCTCATCCGTATTGCTTTGTTTATAACCTGTTTAGTCATATCTGTGGACGGTATCCACTGAAGTCTTATATTTTTGTAATATGTTGTGTGTTTTTTTGTTTTGTTTTTTGTTTTGGATTTTAGTTAAAAAATTTGCTTGGTAGCATTGCAGGGATACACATGCAGATGCACATTTGTGCAAGTGGTCATGTTGACTGAGGAGTTTACTGTGATGTCCAAAATAAACTGACAAGGAGACATGCCTAATCCACAAAAATAGATCTGTGTTCTGGCTGCGTAGACAAAAATAGGATTGGCTTGTCTCCATTTTTTGTATGCACTTTCTTTTTTGCTAAATCAAACACAATGCCTCATAGAACATAGGCATTTGTTAGGCAAGGAGGCATGAGTTTTTTTTTCTTTTTTTTGAAAGTCAGAACTGGAAAAACAACAAAGAAATCATGATGCAATCATGTGTGCAGTCCAGAAAACTGTCAGTGCTAGCTGGGTAAAATATGAGCCCTGCAAATATATTTTGATATTATGCGGAAGTCCTTCATTTTCCAGCACTTGATTTAAATAGTTTAATGATAAATATGTAACAATAGATAGTAATAGCAGGCTTGATAGTTTCAGCATAGCTCATTATAAACACAACAGCATTCATCACTTCAAGTGCCTGTAATGATACATATATAGAAATGTACTGTAGTATTATTAACACAAGAAAGCCTTTTGGACTTGAATCTATGTCAAAGCCATGGGAGGTTCTGCTGCAGTGGCAAGAATGCAAATGACTTTTCATCTACTTTGTGCAATGGATTTTAATTTTGTAAGAAGCATCTGATTACTCAATATTTTGTCAGACCAACTCATCATACAATTACACAATACTGTTCCAAAACATTTTCACCCTTGTGTACTGGAGTACAATTCACAGTGCATTTGTGAATCCTTTTGCTCCTGAGTGCAGTTTTTACCTTTGGACCATGCACTTTTTGTATTCAGGACTTCTGTTTTTATTTCACCAGAGGTCACCTCTTTAGCTTGCTGCGTGCTTCCGTGTCTAGGGTGCCTTGTAGAGACCTCTTTTTCATGTTTATTCTTCAGTTTTGTGTTTTGCTCCACTGCACGTATTTTTCAGTCTGGGCTGCCACGTCTTGTATCCTCAAACCTCAGCTGTGCTTTCTCTCTTCGTGAGACTGAACTTTTGTCAGTGCTCTTTCTCGTATATTACTCACAGTGGATGAAACTGCCACATGGCATTGTGTGTTTCCCGGGACCACAGAGTGCACACTCACGGTTGTTTTTGGTCTGAGTCTTAGAATGTGCTCATAATAATTAGTACAGCTGCAGTTGTTCTTGTTGGGACTTGGGTTTGTTCAGTTTCTCCAGATCGCATTGTAAAAACCCTCAGACTTGATCAAGTAAACTTCCATTTCATGAGTTTTCCGCCATTTTATGGACATTGGTCCAATGGTAAATATGAAACATGTCACAGACTTGTGGCCCTCTTTTGATCGTGTGTGGATAGGCTCATCTGTTTACAAGTTCCTGTTGTGATCTGATGCTCAATGAAATGAGCTTTATGCTACTCTCAGACTCTACAAGAATTGTGTGGTCTTCCATATGAAATTAATAATTGGATGTTCTTGCTCATAAAGTTCCTGCTCTCAAATAGAATCAATAGGGCCGATATTTAAAATTGAGCTACTTTGTGATTCTATGCACACCCCTCACCCTTTCAAAAGGACCCACAGGGATTTGCGATATGCAGAGAAGATGAGCAATGTGTCGAGTGCCTTTTGTCGAGGTTTCTCATGTTCTCTGTGAAATGCTTTCCTGCTAGTTAGAACCAGTTTATTGTTTTGGTAAAGGTAAACAGAAAAATAGATTGGCTTGGCTCTACATATTTTTAAAGAAAGTAAATGTAAGAGTGAATTCTTTGAATTCTTTTTTTAATTCTTTAAGTAAGGGATACCAATTTACACTCTGGACATGACTGCAATTATTTCTTTTGTTTCACAGAATAAAAAAAAGGCAAACAATTTTTGAATGTGGAGAAAGTTAAAAAGCAAAACGTTTTGTGCCCCAAGTTTATCTAGCATCGAAGATTCGGAATGTTAGCCTATCACTAGCAAAAATAAATCCTTATCTTGTCCTGTGAGGCACAACAAACAGAAAGCTATTCTCTGAGTTAAAATACTTTTTTAGCAATTGCTTTTAAGTCATGTTATTAATTGAATTAGTGACCGGCAGCAAAACAATATGTGTTTTTGCTAATCCTTTAGGCAGAGCTTTGTAAATGTACTCTATTCAACTCTGAGAAGCAAGGAATTGGGAAAAAAATCTCTAATTACTTTTTTTTGGGCCCATTATGCCATTCAAGGCCAAAACTTGCAGGTGTGTTCAGCATTGTTGAGACGAGCGGTTCAAAGGGAAGCAGCCAACATGTAAAGACTCTCCCCCCTCTCTCCTGATAGCCGTGGCTTACACATAAAGAGGTGGGTTGGGAGGGGGATTGTGCAGCTTTGTGTCTCCGACTTGAAGGGACAGAGAGAAGGCAGCGTCAAGCCAGACTTATATAGTCATATTTATTAGCCTCCTCTCCTTGATTTGTGTTAAAGGAATAACTGCTCAGTGCCTGGCTCTTTAATCTCCCCCCTCTGTCCCTACAAAGGCCTGCATCCCTCATCCTGTCATTAAGCTAATGGTGTGTGTCCCCTCTGCCAGGTTTTTACATGTGCCTACCCCTTCCTTACTAGGTTCCCCAGGTTCCTTTACCACCGCACACAGCAGATGGTAATGTGTGGCTGCAGCTCTCTGCGGTACCCATTTTTTTTTACTTTGGGGAGAAAAAAGGAACAAAGGCAAACAACAGAGGTCTGCATTAATTGCATTTGCCCTTCCTGAAGGCTTAGGTGAGGAGACACTGCAGAGAGGGAGCATGGCAGCTGTGTGAAAGGCTGAATCCCTCAGTGGGTGGGGTGTGAGAGAGGTTAGGGCTCAACTAAAGATCTCTCGCTGTGTGAAGGTGTCCTTCCAAACTGGCCATTTGTGTGTGAATATAATACAGTATATATTACCTTTTTTATATTGTATTGAAAAGATCTACTTATGGCTGTGTGCTTGGAGAGAGCGAAGGCTGCTGCCAGCTCTTGCGTGTGAACACAGACATACCTCTTGGCATATTACATTTGCCTGGCCATGAAATAATTCTGAAGGGGCACAGTGCCTGAGAACAGCCCTCTGGCAGTGAAAGTTGTCACGATTCCTGTCCACGTCAATATTCACCTCAGGTTATGGACACAGGCTTTTGAAGAGATCCGGCTAAGCCATGATCGAAAGCTAGCTGCAAAGGGCATATCTAATGTTAGGATGAGAGATGAAGTTTTCCCTCTCTTTTTTCACATAGCAAAGAAGTAACTCTTTTTGATGGACTTGTCAGGAGATGCATGGGATTGTACTCCCTGGGAGGATTTCGTAACATCATGCTCTCCATCTTATTCCAGCACTAGTGGTTGATTTGGGCACCTCAGCCTCAGTCTAACACATAGAGGGGTGTGTGCATGGGGAGTCCTTCCAGTGACAGTGAGCCTACTACTGCTAGACAGATTTCTGCTGCGTTGTATCACAAGCAAAAAAAGCAGAGCAGTGCACAAAGGGGTCCTCGTGCAGCATTCGTGCTACAGACACAGGTTTTTCCCAGGACTTCAAAAAACTAAAGAGTGAAAGATCCACCCTGAATGGCTGATGGAAGTCCACAGTGTGATGTAACACAACCACCGTCCACAACTCATGGCTCTGCTCTTGAAAGGGCTTTTTTCAAAAAAGGAAGAGGTTTTTTGAATCTCATTTGCTTCTTTTAGTTCAAAGGAAGCACCTCTCGTGATTTCCCTTCATTTCTGCTGTAGTGGGTGATGGAAATGGACGAGAGATGGCATAGTGCTCTGTCATATCTGACATGATGAAAGCTGGGACAGAGACCTATTAACAAAATGGGCCCTTTCAGTATCTGAATTAGCGGTGCTAGAAAATCCAGGACCTTTAGCTCTCGTAACTCTGAAATGGAACACATTGTATATTTGAGTTGTACAGCACATTACATTTTAAAACGCATTAAAAATACATCACTTTTATTTTTCTGGTTCGCAGCACATCCATGTATTTAAACAAAGGCGTTCTGAGCTAGTGTGCAGTAAATATGAAAGCCCCAAGAGACTGCTCTGGAGGGTGTCCTTTGAGATGTTAATTATTTAATTGAGCTTGAGTTGAAATGTACAGAGCCATACAAAGCGATAACTAACTGGCCCATGTGAGTCTGTCACATCTCATTTAATACAAACAAAAGGTTACCGGGAAAAGTGATAATAACCAGCCCATTTAATTAGCATTTAGCAATGACTAGCCGTAATAAAATCATGTGTGCGCTCCCAGGTGTGGCAGCTGTTCCACTGAAACAGATAGGACCAAAAGAACCCATTCAATAAGGTCAATATAGTGAAAACGACAATGACCTTTACATAGCATCTGGTCAGTGGGAGCTCTGCTTGGTGCCGGTCATTCGAATTCTTGCGTTAATATGGGTCAGCTGAAGAAACTTCAAACGGATGGCTCAGTGCTCTCTGACCCAAGAGCGGAGAGAAACGATTCACCATGAGGACAGCAGACCAATGCAGTCCATACCGAAGGTCGGCTTGGCGCATCAGATTGATCAGTCACTCACCAGAGATAAAGGAGAGAGGAGAGACCAGCCATCAAACCCAAAAGTAAACGTCAGAACGTCAGATAGGTGGAGGTGTTGAGAGGAAGCGCCGCTAGTGGTATTGGTTTTGAAGAGCACATGAGCACACAGAAAAGATAGGAAGCACCCACGCAGTGGAGTAATCCAGCCTGGCTCTGCAGCCCGTCAAGCAGCAGTGGGGTTTGGGCAGGGGGGGGGGGGGGGGGGGCTGGCTGCTGTGGAGAGCCAACAGGCTCTGGCAGAGACTGGAACAGCCGCTTCAGAAGAGAGACGGATTGCCCAAGTACACAAGTGCATGAGAAGGAGGAATGTAGGCAATGCGATGGAACGGGGGAGGGGGGCAAAAGAGGAAAAATACAGCTTCACAGAATGTAACATTAAGTTTGAACCTCTGTCTGAGCGCTGGTGCAGTTTTAATGGTGCCGCTGTTGTGCTTGAATGTTTTGTGGAGTGCAGGGAATGTAGCCAGAGAACAGAAACTGGAGTGAGGAGGCTGCTTTATCAAAGGCTCTCGTCACTGACCAATGAGCTGCCTTTTTCTGAAGGAAGATAGCTAAATAGCCGCCGTCCACTGAAACATTGCACAAGATGTGTACATAAATGTGTATGGTCTGACCATGCTGCTGTATACTGTGTGTGTGTGTGTGTGTGTGTGTGTGTGTGTGTATGATGTTTGAAGAATTGGGAGAAGGCTGAGGGGGGATGCTGAAAGATGCAGCCGTAATGAGATACAGCCTTCGTCTCACTCTGAGGCAGATTCAACACGATGAATTTTTAATCGGAATATCAAAAGATCCTCTTTAAGTGAACCTGAGGAGAAGTGTTGCCATTACAGGCGTGTTTGTCTTGGAATCGCTGCTGCTCGCAGATGTTGTTTGATAAAACAACAGCTTTCAACCAGTTCCGCTGCAGCAGTTTAAAGCCGGCCCGACTTGTGTTTGTCATTCAGTCGTGGTGGAGCCCTGGCCATGCTGAAAAGTATGCGGCCGACAATCATTTCAAAGACGCTTGAAATCATATGCAGGATCATAGCGTGAATAGATGATATTTGCTGTCCTTGTAATTCTTGCCTTGGCATATGCTTCCCCTCTAAATCACTGTGAGGCCTTACAATTCCAAATGGCAGGTGTTGTCTTAACCCAGCGAGTGAAGATGATATCAGCATGATAATGTGACAGAGAATGATGCTCAGCTGACCATGAAATGCAGCCATAAACAGTGTGAGGAAGCTGAAACAGGCTCTCAGACCCATAAAATTCCACGAGAGTCACGGAACGCCTTTATTCACATGAGCTAGCTGTGAGGAGCCGTTGAATGGTTTATGGCGAAGGAAATGGAACTAGGTTACGTGGCGAAGGAGAGGGAGGTGAGGCGTTAGTGTGGGCGGCACATAGCAGAGGCCACTGCCGCAGACTGTTCTGTTGTTATTTATTCAGAGTGGGTTTTGCCACAGTTAAAGATGGCGTACTAAGAGAAAGGGAGTGAGGGTTTCTTGAAGCGCGTCACCTTAAAGTGTCCCCCGGGTGGAACCCTTTTTCTCCCCCTCATCCTGTCTCGCCTCCAATCTCCAGACTGTTTTCCGAGACTCCTTTCAAGGCCTTTTCTCCAAGCCATCACAGCTGTTCAGGCCTTCGGTACCAATCAGTGTCCAGTCCTATAGACTCCAGCTGCCCAACAATACCCGTAATCAGTGACCACCTCCTTTCACTTCAATTCATGATCCGGCTCGGTGCTGGAAGCCGTCTATTGACTCTGACTTTTTCTGTCCGTGCCGCACAACAGTCCAGTATCTGGCCTCTGCCTTGGCGTGATTGTTCTCGATGAGGTCAGGCGAATTGTCTGGGCCCACGCGGCCTCCCTCCCCTCGCCTCAGCTGCGACGCAGAAGCAGGCCGCCAACAATTCCCTGCATTAATTGTTTGTATTGTTGTTGTTGTTTTGTTTTTTTAAAACTCGGTAATCTGCTCCCATCCCATAAAAGCCTCCTTCTCCATTGTGTAAATGCAATCCCCTCTGCGATGTATGCCGTTTAAAGGCCAGCTAGTGACACGAAGGCGGCGCCAGAAAAGCGCAATAACAAATGGATGCGTGCGCGTCATGTGTAGGGTATCATGCTCTAATCCAAAAGCAAATGCTAAAACACAACGGCGCCGGCGTGGCAGTGTTTCAAAGCGCTCCGTCTGCGCTGCCGATGGCCGACGGATCGGCTCGCGGGCACGAGGGAGCGGCTCTGTAGCGGGCCACCGTGCAGCTGCCGCACCACCGGCCGGCTTAAAAGCCCTGCCCGGCCAGAGCCCGTGCCATCATTACGCGGGATTGCGACTGTCCGTTTGCACAGCGGCGGCCGCTGGACGTGTGGCAGCGAGGGAGCCTTCTTCCCGGAGCCTCCTTCTGTTCCGAGCATGCGGAAGCATTAGCATATTTCTTGGAGCAGCACTCGCAGTCGCAGTGATGTCTGCCAGAAAAAGCCCAGGCTGTTTAATTTTGAAATAGGCGCATTGCATAATGGAAGATCACAGGATGTACTGTATGTTCCATGTATGTTTCCTTACACAACAAAAAACAACGACATTACTTGCGCATGTGCGTGACTGGGGCAGTACACCATACACTGTACCAGCCTTAACAGATGTTTCCATATGAACATGTGGAAGGTTGTCATCATAGCTTGTATTTAACCTAAATTATGTTTTTAATGTATACAAGATCAGACAAATAGGAGGGGGCAGCTAAAAGGAAACTCAATGCTGCATATTCACACCCTCAGAAACAGCTTTGTTGTTTGGACTCTGCCATTGATCTCTGACTGGCTTCTTCCAAAAGTGACTTGAGGAATTGATTCTTTTCTGAAAGCGATTTTCCACAGAAGAAAAGTCACAATAGTGTACATAACCACTTCAATGAGACATCAAAGCAGCAATGAATACTGAGGATGGCTCCACTGCATATACTCAACCCTTCCCTGAGAATGCATTGTGACTGTTCTTTGGCTATTATTGACGGATTTCTCTATTGTTTGTTGGATTTTTGTTTCTGTAAAACCCACATTGACTGCCTGCTCTCAGCTTTAGGCTGCTGTTTTTCTGCTCATGAATGTGAGCGTTGGCGCACATGCAATGACCATCCAGAAAGTGGACCAGGGCTGCACTGTTATGTGGACTGGATGAGAGGCTCTGGTATTAGCCATTATGATAGTCTGTGCAGTATCCTAATGTGACAGCACACTTAGGCCGATCTTTTCAGTCCCATGGACCAGTGGGCATCAGAGAAATCATCTGAGGCCAAGTGTCACACCCAGTATTGTACATCAGGGCATAAAAAACAGATCCCACTCGAATGAATGGACATGGGCCCAAAGCATGGGCCCTTCATTTACTGCATTTTGTACATTTTTCTGCACTTTTTTCTCTTTTTTTTTTTTTGTTTTCTGTGCGGGTGAGTAATTGCGTCTCAGTGCAGAGCTGACCGCACCCTGGCGTGAGAAGTAAATGACCATGGTGTGTGTTCTGTCCACTGTGCTCTGCTTCTTGCCTGCTTCTTTGGAGAGAAGAGATGAGAGGAGGGGGTGTGATTTGAACAGTTGCTCTCTCGGCAGAGAGCATCAGCAGATAAAAACCAGATTCAATTCGATACGTAAGCAGGCCTTATGTGTGTGTGTGTGTGTGTGTGTGTACAGTATGCGTGTGCGTGTGCGTGTGCGTGTGTGTGTGTGTGTGTGTGTATTTGCATACTGTATGCGAGGCCTCCACCACTTTTGCATGACAATGTAATGTGGCAAATTAAATCAGTTTGTGGCCAACCTGCAAAGCATTTCTTACTTTTCAGTCTCTCCCTCTCTCTCTCTCTCTCTCTCTCTGTCTCTCTCTCTCTCTTCTCATGCCCTTCTCATTGGTTGACATTGGGTTTTGTCATTTTGAGGCGGATGGGACGTGAATCAGCAAGTCAACCCTGGGCGGACAGATGCAGCACAATCCTCCGCAGCTGCGGAATGAAAAGCCAATCTGGAACATTTCCATGTCAGCCCCTGACTCCTCACACGGCTCTGGAGGCCTCTCTGGACCTGAAGGAGCCAGCCGCGGGGAAAAAGAGAGAAAAGGGAGAAAAAGAGAGAGAAAGGGGAGAAATGAATAAATAAATGTGCAAACAGGAGGGCTTTTGAAGCGGCACACCAGGCTCCGCGGAGCTGCAAGGAAAAAGCAAAGCGATGCTGTCACAGCTCCGGGGGCGACAGGGGACATGCTATGCATTCTGGGACGGTGGAGGCTGGAGTCTGCGGCCCTAATAAGCTGCTTTGCCTCGACAGCAGAATAAATGTGGTGCGTTTTCCTTTCCTTTTTTTTGTTTTTGCTCTCTTGGCCCTCGTGGTTTCCCTGGTCCTGACAGCTTGTGACCCTCCAGTGGCTAATAGCTGTCTCTTTGATCACCTGCACTGCTCAGCGCTCTCCTCTCCTCCTCTTAACCCGAGCAGCCTCCCGAGGCAGTGGCCCGCGCCGCTCCCAGGCCACCGCGTCACTTCCGATCACTCGCGCCCGCTGTTATTCTCGCCAGACTGCGGCTCCCTGTAAATATGTGACCCCCCCCCCCCCCTCCCTCCCCAGCATTCCAGCGGCCTAGTCCCTTTGGATCTTTGCTTCTCCCTCCCACTCTCCCTCTCTTTCTTTCTGTCTCTCTTTCTTTCTCTCTCTCTCTCTCTCTCTCTCTCTCTCTCTCTCTCTCTTTCACTCTCTCTTTCACTCTCACACTCTCTTTCACAATCACACCCTTGAAAGCCCCTATTGGAAGTGTCAGTGTCTCCGGCATCCATGGCGGATGTGTGTGCAGTGAGTGGGAGAAGGTTTTGATGCTGATGATGAACGGCAGCGAGTCCACCCCCCCCCCCACCTCCACACCCCCAACACTCCTTTACACCCCTCACCCCCTCCCCCCGGCGCTAGTGCCAATGCAGTGCTGTGCTGTGCTGTGCTGTGCTGCGTTGTACTGTGCTGTGCTGTGCTGTACTGTGTTGTACTGTGCTGTGCTGTGCTGTACTGTGTTGTACTGTGCTGTGCTGTGCTGTGCTGTGCTGTGCTGTGCTGTGTTGTGCTGTGCTGTGCTGTGCTGTGCTGTGCTGTGCTGTGCTGTGTTGTGTTGTGTTGTGCTGTGCTGTGCTGTGCTGTGCTGTGCTGTGCTGTGCTGTGTTGTGCTGTGCTGTGCTGTGCTGTGCTGTGCTGTGCTGTGCTGTGCTGTGCTGTGCTGTGCTGTGCTGTGCTGTGCTGTGTTGTGTTGTGTTGTGTTGTGCTGTGCTGTGCTGTGCTGTGCTGTGCTGTGTTGTGCTGTGCTGTGCTGTGCTGTGCTGTGCTGTGCTGTGTTGTGCTGTGCTGTGCTGTGTTGTGTTGTGTTGTGCTGTGCTGTGCTGTGCTGTGCTGTGCTGTGCGGAGGCTGTTAGCACTTCACGTGCGCTGCACCTCAGAGTCTCCCGTCTGAGCTGGCCTTGGAGCCCACAGCCTCAGCCATGCTGAGTGCAGCAGTGGCCTCAGATCTGCAGGAGACAACATGGAGGAGTGAGGAAGAGGGGGACGCCGCCATAGCCAGGGCCTGTGTTCTCTCTGTCCTCCTCCTGTCTCTCCATCCCTTCTTCTTACTCTGCTTACTCTCTCTTCCTTTCTCCCTCTCTGTCTTGCTTGCTCTTTCTATCCCCATTGTGCTCCAGCCTTTCAGCAAGCTATTGCCACATAATCAAGGATTCCTCAAACATGACACTCTCTAAGACACAGGAGGCAGGGGAGCAAAAAGAGACAGGGAGTGTGTGTATGTGAGAGAGAGAGAGGGAGGGAGAGAGAGAGGGGGGGGGGAGAGAGGAGTGAAAAGAAGGAGAAAGGAGAATTCTAAATGTGAGGACTTCAAGGTTAAACAACCTCCCCCTCCCATGCCTTCCTTTTATTATTCTGGGCAGTGGAAAGTGCAAAGAGATGTGAGAGAGAGGGAGAGAGAGAGAGAAAGAGAGGGAGAGAGAAAGAGAGAGAGTGAGAGAGACAGCCCCATGGAGACTGTTTTAAATTCATGCCTGTAATCAACCAAACAATACAAATCCCTCTCCAGTCCGGATCAGCCACCATCAGCGCTGCTGGCCATGAATGTAGATATGGAATTTGATCAGAGCTCCGCGGGCCCAGAAAAGCTTATTTTCGCCCCGCTTTATCGTGTCGGAGACCCGTGTTGCGATCGTTATCTTGCGGGTCTTGGTTTCCATGTTGGAGGGGATGGGAAGGGATTAGAGTGTGTTTTAATGGGATGCACGACCCCAGCGCTAGGCAGCGTGAAACCCCTAAAGGACAAGAGCTGTCAGTCAGAATAAATACATTTCAACTCAGGGATGTCAGAAACTGATACTGCCTGTTAACATCCTGCTATCTGCTAACTTTGTGATTTTTATGCACTGAGCTGAAGGGAGCTGTGGATTGTTTTTATGTTTTGTGTTTTTGGGGTGTGTATTGAGTGTGTGGAGCACTGTGTGTGCTGTTGATGATTGGGAACAGACACGGTTGTGCTCTCTCATACGCGCTGTGCTGCCTGGTGCACTATAGGTGCTGTGGAGGAGGCTGTGAAGGATGGGGACGTGGGAGCCAGCAGCACGGTTCACCCTTGATGATTTAGCAGAGAGAGAGAGAGAGGGGGGGGGGAGAGAGATGCAGGAAGGGAAGGAGGGAAAGAGAGAGTGAAAGAGGGAGGGAGGAGGAGAGAAAAATGTTTGGTAATACCACCATTTCACTCCATGCTGTTGTCTCCTGAAGCTGTATCTAGTCAGTGCAGCTCCTCATGTATTAAAGAGGAGAGAAATGGAGGGGAAAAGCCAGGCTCTCGGACTGCAGCTTCGTTAGTCGGAGAGCGAGAGAGAAGCTATTAGAAAATGTCCTCCTTAACTGTACCCTTAAGGCCTTTTGTGATGGTGCAGGCTGCCCACCCCCTCCTCTTACTTCTCCTGTTCTGCTTTCATCAGATTGTCCATGGCCGTGTGGGAGAGAGAGAGAAAGAGAGAAAAGAGAGAGAGAGAAAGAGAGAGAGGCTAGATCCAGTGCTGGTCTTGATTATCACCTATTTCATTCTGCTGGAGATGGGTGCTGAGGAAGCGTGTGAGAAGACAGCTGTCTGTCCTGTTATGACTTTGTGTTGTTACCTCTCTCTCTCTCTCTCTCTCTATCTCAGTTCCCTTCCCTCCTCTCATCTTCGCCTCCCTCCCTCGCTCCCTTTGTCCCTCCCTCCTCTCCATTCTCACGGCTCCTCCTCTGTTTCTTCCTCTGCCATGCTTGTCCTGTCCTCTTCTCATCCCTTTCTTTCATCACCCCCTCATCTTCTTTATTCGTTCCCCTCTCACTGTCTCTCTTGACTGGGCTTATGCAGCCATCACCCGCGCTCTCTCTCTCTCTCTCTCTCTTCTCTCTCTCTCTCTCCCCAGCTATATTTGGCTGTCCAGTCACTGTCAGTCCCCCACCCTGGTGGCCTGAAGCTGGGCTGAGGGGGGCATTCCTTATCCATCAGAGAGCATGCTCAAGCCCCGCGGCGCTGATTGTGGATTAGTCGCTCGCAAAGGGACTTTGTCAACAGCCTCCTGGAAATCCAATTACAGAATATCATAAGCCTAACATGTTTCATACCCTACTTTCTCCTCGCGCAAGAACTCGGGGAAACGGAAACCCACTCGGGCAGACATTACATTTTTTACACACACATATACAGTATGCACACTCACACACACACACACACACTCTCTTACTCTCTATCTATCTCTCAGATCTGACAGACACACACACAGAAGCACTCACACACACACACACACACACACACACACACACACACACACAGAAGTTATGTAAAGATCGGGCTGAGGAGATGTTGGGTCATTCGTGGCATTTCTTGGGTCTAGTATGTGCATTCTCCTGTGGTCGTACAACCAACGCTGGTCACAATGGAGTGCAGATTGGAGGCAGATTTCTCTGTGTGCGTTGTTTGCTCAACAATTGGATTATCTGTTGTATCTGCGTTGAGGCAAATGTGTCTGTCTTTTTATGACAGTGACCATAGTGGTCAATTAGCTCCATTGCCTTTCTCCTACCGTCACCGTGTTGCGGAACAGTAGAGCACCTATCGTGTTGTATAAGGCATCGTCTCACATATAACATTACATGTAATTCATTTGGAGCAAATACTCTGCTTTTGTTATGTAGCACGGGAACAGTGCACGTTTTCTTGGGCTCTTGGAAGAAAATCTGCATCCAGTGACATTTGAAGATAATGACTTGATTCCTGGCAGGCTCTTTGAGCATCTGTATCTGGGCTCTTTTTCCCCATCCTCTACTCTCCAACACTGAGGCATTTAGAGGTCTCCGAGTGGTAATTGTTTCTGTAATCATGGCAACCATCTCCCCAATCACCAAATCTTAAGTAGTCTCCTCTAAAGCCAGCCACCCAATAAGACAATGTTCGTGTGTGTGTGCGTGCGTGCGTGCGTGTGTGTGTGTGTGTGTGTGTGTGTGTGCGTGTGTACGGACAGCTTTACACAAGTCAATAAGCAAAATGAGACGCGATAAACGGAGCTTCGAATAACCTCTGTAATGGAACCATCACCCTTCTCTCTTCTGGGTCCGCCATGAAGCCACACAACTGCATTGCCATCGAAGCACCTTTTTCTCCTCTCTCTCTCTCTCTCTCTTTATCTCACTCTCTCTCTCTGTCTGTCTCTCAGAGAGCCACACTGTATCGACTGTGGCGGGCAGCCTGCCAAAGCAGTCAGGTAAGAAATCTCCCTCTGCAGCGCGCGCGGGCAGAGAGCTGTTAGGAGCCTGATGGGCAGTTGGCCGGCTACTCGGCAGAGTAAGTGCCAGTGTCATGAGCGTGGCGTGTCAGGCAGGCCCGGAGCCTGGCGAGGGCGGGCAGTGGGCAGCAGGGGGAGGCGGGCAGGCTTTGTGTGGCCGGCCCCCGGGTGAAGAGGCAGGTGGGCAGGAAGGCGGGCGGCGCCCCCGGTGGTACGGGATGGGACACCACGCTTCTAGTGCCCAGGCTGTCAGAGCCTCTGGGCTGGACATTGAGAAGTGAGATTAGCCACAGGAGGGTGGGGCACAGAGCCCGAGGGGAAGGCTGCTTTTTTAGCCATCCATCCCACACTCACACAAACAAACACACACACACAGATATATACACACTCACACACACAAACACACACACACACACAGATATATACACACTCACACACACAAACACACACACACACACAGATATATACACACTCACACACACAAACACACACACACACACAGATATATACACACTCACACACACAAACACACACACACACACAGATATATACACACTCACACACACAAACACTCACACACACAGATAAATAAACACTCACACACACAAACACACACACACACAGATATATACACACTCACACACACAAACACACACACACACACGCACACACACACAGATATATATACACACTCACACACACAAACACACACACACAGATACACACTCACACACACAAACACACACACAGATGTATACACACTTTTACACATACACACACACACATACACACTCACACACATTCACACACACACAGATATATACACACTCACACACATACACACACATACATACACACACACACACACACACAGATATACAGTATACACACTCACACACACACAGATACACAGAAGAAGCTACTGAAGGGATAGCACAATGAGAGCCAACTGTATCAAGTGGCTTAGCCTTTCTGTTTGGTGTCTAGGTCTATTCCTGTCATCGGTGTGAGTCAAGTGCTAACTTTGATCCAGAATGAGCCAGTGTCAAATAACATTAGGTAATACATTATATAACATCAAATTAAATCATTAACCAGCTATATGTTTCAATATATAAGTGTATTCTAATAATATTGCTTGTAATGGACACAGACCAAACACCGGCATATTTCAGTGGGTCAGTTGAGTGTACAGTGTACTGCCAAGGAACTGTGTAGAGTGTTGTTTTCAGGGCTGGCCTTTGAGCACATCGTCTGAAGCACCTCATCTCACAATGAGAAGAGCTGATCCAACCCCCCCCCCCCCCTCTCTCCCAGCCCAGCAAGCACTTATGAGCTATCTGGCAGTGACAGTGTTCTCAGTGTTTAGGAGGAGGACAAAGCTTATGTGGAGCGATGAGGGGAGGAGTGTGTGTGTGTGTGTGAGGGGGGCGAGGAGTGGGATAATGGAGGGGGACATGGAGAGGGAGTGGGAGGAGAGCAAGACAGAGAGAGAGAGAGAGAGAGAGGGAACGAGAGGGCGGAGGAGGAATTACGAACGACCAATGCACACACTCCATGATTGCCACTGACATTCACAGCAATCGCTTCCTATCCCAGGGCTGTGTGTGACTCTCCGTCGGGGCTTTGGGGGGACAGGAGTGGAGTGGGGGGGGGGTGCCTCCCACGCAAATCACAACACTGATTACATTATTCAGGGTGGAAAATAAGCTTGTAGGACAGCAGCATTTAGAGAGATTCTAATCATTTCAACACCAGTGGCGAATCCAGCTCTTTAGATCACTCATGCGTTCTAAAGTGCGCCTGGCGCTCCTTCCTTCTCACGTCCCTGATTTGCCCAACGCAGCGGCAGCGGCAGCGGCGCAGTGTGTTTGTGTTTGTGGTGCTGTGGAGACCGCCGGCACTCCTAGAGGGAAGGCGAAGCGGTCGGGTCGCCCGAGCCCTCGAGGTTCCAGGCTGTTGAGCGGCGCCGAGATCCAGGACTCGCCAGTGAGGCGAGGAAAAAAAAACGAATATGTGGCTTCACCCAAATCCCCTCCTCCTCCTCCCCCTCCTCCTCTTCCCCTCCCAGTAAACACGCCTCATTGAAATGCAACGTGACGTGAGGAGCACTGAATTATGGGAGCTGATGAGGCGAGGCCCTGGGCTGCCTCTGAGTCGGGGACACAGTCTATTTCCACCTACAACATTTATTTCAATTTCGCCTAATTACTCCTAGAAAAAGGGGCAAGAAGAGGATAACACAAACGCTCAGGCACTGACACTCCGCAGTCACAGCTGTTATCTTCCCCTCCCTCCCTCCCTCCCTCCCTCATTCTTTCCTTCCTTCTCTCCTTCTCTGCCTTCTCCAATTCTCTCTCTTCTTCCTTCTGATGTTCCACTCTTATATGCTCCGGCCAGCACAAGTATAAAATGGCCTGGGCGAGAGAGCAGGAATGATATTACTGAACACAATCTGAAATGCACTCAGGTGAAGAGGACAGCCAGGCTTGTCGAGAGAAGAGAGAGAGGGATAGAGAGAGAGCAGGGAGAGGGAGGGGGTGCTTAAGGGAGAATCCAGATGGAGGTGGGTGGGGGGAGGCAAGGTAAGCGGGTTCAAGCAGTGAGCAGGCTGGCCAGCAGACAGGTGAAGCAGGAAGGACATAAAGGGAGAGAGAGAGGCGGGGGAAGAAACATTTTTATTAGAGGCAAAAGGCGAGGTGCTTGTTTGAAACCCTAATCAGGCCCAGACAGTTGGAAACAGGGAGGCAGACAGGCTCTGGAGTCCCACAGGAACATGCCAATGGATGTGTCAGCAGCATCTCTAAATTAAACAGAGCGCCCGAGAACGAACGAACAGAAAGAGTGAACAAGAGAAAAGAGAGAAAAAACAGGGGGAAAAAGAGAAACAAGAGAATAACAAAAAAAAAGAAAAGAAAAATGAAAGAGACTGAAGGCTAGAGGACGTAGCCTCTTCCTGAGAGCCCCCACCTTCTGCTGCTGCTGAGCCGTCCCCACAATATCCCCGTCAGTGTGCCGCAACCCTGTTATCAGGGCTGTTAGCCGGAGTGATGCGTGCTGCTGCTGGCAGTACTGTTGCTGGGACTGCTGGAGCTGCGGAGATTGCTGCTGTCTGCAGGAGAGGAGGAGAGTGGAGAGGAGAGTGGAGAGGAGGAGAGGAGAGGAGGAGAGGACAACTCCACACCTCTCACAGTCCGCCAGCACATCAGGGGCCCAGAAGGGCTCTTCAGCCATAGACACCCTCACAGACACCCAGCGCAGGACATCTCCTCACCGTCCCATAACAACCCGTATTTGTCTGTAATAAAGGGGGTGCTTCTCAGGGGACTCATAGGGGTTGTTTCAGTGGTGGTGGGGGGAGGGGGGGTTGAAGCGTTCCGCCTATGGCCGCCTCCTTTCTGTGCACTGAAACGGTTGCCATGGCAGGGAGCTGTGATGGTTCGGCTTGTCAATCAGCCTGCGCGGGGCTCTTCCATTCAGCGGAATGGAGACATCAGCGCGTCTCCCCCGTTGTGTCCACTGGCCTGTTCCGTGATTGTGAATTTGACGTTTGACATTTGTGAATGTTATGCAGACGGAGCTGCGTCCCGTTCTGATTAATACTCTCCTGCTCCGCGCAGCATGGACCATCTTCCTCGCCTCGGGCTGCGTGATGCTCACGAGCGCAAGTAGTCAGCAGCATGGCATTAGATCTAAAGCATGGAACTGAATGTAGCCAGCTCACAGAAATGGGCATAATTAAGTTCCATTTGCATCAAGTGTTGCAGGAAGATTATGAACCCTTGATCAGCCAATCAAACAGACCAAGCTTCAGGAAGAAAGCCATGGATGATCTATCTCTGTCTCTCTCTCCGTACTGACAGTCTCACCAAAAGCACTCCACTCATTTGTAAATAATGCAATTATATTTTTTCGGGCCAAGCACATGTTGTCAAAGCAGATTTTCGTCTTGATCTGGATTTGTTTGTATTTCGTATGAGTCCGGAATGTTCTCGTTCTCAGTGTTGCTTATTTTTGGAAATCTTTGTTTCCCCTCCTTTCAGTAAGTCTGTTTCCATTTCTACAAGTGAGTGTTTGGAGTGTTTTTCTGCCTTTTTAAGTGTGGCTGGGTAAAGAATGTGGGAAAGAAATTCCATTTGGTTTCACTCCTCTTTTTTTTCTTTCCTCCCCTTTTTTTTGTGTCGGGGACAGCTATGCTTTCTTTGCCGAGAGCTAACAGCACATTTTTCTCTCTCTCTCTCCTCTGTTTTCTGATTCCAGTCTGCTCCCAGTTCTCCAGAGGCGTGTATGCCATCTTTGGCTTCTACGACAAGAAGTCCATGAACACCCTGACCTCCTTCTGTGGGGCCCTGCACACCTCCTTCATCACGCCCAGTTACCCCATCGACTCCGACGTGCAGTTTGTCATCCAGATGCGCCCGGCGCTCAAGGGGGCTGTGCTTAGCCTCCTTTCCCGGTACAAGTGGCAGAAGTTCGTCTACCTCTACGACACAGACAGAGGTGAGTGCTTTACACGCCACGCAGTGACCTGAAGGCGACGCGATCACCCTGAAGTCAGCCTCTATACAGATGCTCAGTAAAATGTGGGATGCAACAAAAAAGAATCACGACAGTATGTGATAGATTTGATATTTTCAGGGGCACTGAAGCAATCAATTAAAAGTAAAAGATCATTATGCGTTTGTCCTAAATTTGTCATAAAACGTTGAACAGGACAATAAGTGAGCACTATCAAACTTCTCATTTTTTTTAAAGAACTGTGAATTGTCATTTCCCATTCTTATTTCCTTATCTGGCTAGGACTAAAGTAGCTGGTGTTCTAAAGCTGTAATCAGTGTAGCGTAGATGTGGGTGTTGCCTCAGTGCAAGGGCCTCTTTACACTTGGTTAAATAGTTTTATTAATCCAAAGAACAGGTTCGTACATCACAAGATAGTAACAACTGAATTAGAGCCTGAGGCTGGGTCCTTCAGAAGGCATCCTGATGTGCAAGGGCCATTCTCTCTCTCCTGGCAGGGTGTGTTTGAAGGTGCAGGGTTCATTATTCTTAAGAGCCCCAAACACAAAATGTAATTTGTCTGCTTTGATTCGAGAGCCAAGCCGAGAGACTTGGCACACCTGTTCCTCTCAAAGAAGCCGGGAAAAGACCATGCTTGAGTAAAATGGCATGCGCTCGGTAATCAAATGAAACAAGCCCTAATCAACATGGATGGCGGCTGCTTTTTAAAATGGATGGTGCATTAATATAAACTGTGAAGAGGCCGAGGGGCCAGTAGCCTCTGTGGCCCCTTCCTGCCGAATGCCCTTCTTTGTGTTTACTCATCGCCGATAGGTCCTGACCTTGTGGCCACACTTGAGAGACCCCACCCTTCCCACACACAGCACAGCTCAACCTATAGAAGCGTTTCCACATTAGGTGGTGTGTCATGTGCATTGTGTCGAGATGGGATGAGGTGTTTCTTCTTTTTTTTTCCCCTTAGTGGTCCGCCATCATTTATGCTGCTTGAATCCTCATGAATGAATGAAAATAAACCAATCCCCTTGTTCACAAATTGGAGGGATTAAGCAATTAATTTAAGGGAATTGCCTCGTATGTGTGTGTGTGTGTGTGTGTGTGTGTGTGTGTGTGTGTGTGTGTGTGTGTGTGTGTGTGTGTGTGTGTGTGTGTGTGTGTGTGTGTGTGTGTGTGTGTGTGTGTGTGTGTGTGTGTGTGTGTGTGTGTAGCTGCAATTTGTGCTGCTATTGCTCATGAAGGCAAATGAGCTTTAATGTGGGAATGCAGGTATTTGGGCCCTATTAGAGCTGTGCTATCCGCTGGCTGAGGTTCAGTCCTCTGTGGTTCTTTGAGATAATGTGTGTCTAATTAGATTAGACAAAAGGGAGGGAGCTCTGTGGGCTGCCATGACTTTCACATCAGCGTCCTTCAGTGTCTGCCCACGTCCAGCTACGCCACTCAAAGGTCAGCCTGGCGAAACACACAAACAAGGCAGACAGATATCTTTTGGGCTTATTTGTATGATGAACACATGGAATGCTCTTCCAAATAAATATTTTTATGACTATAAAACAGATTATTTTAAATATATATCGAATATATAAATCTCATTGTTCTGTTACTTCCGTTTTTGTAAATAATTTCACTAGGATTTGTGTAACCATTTGGACATTTTATAGTTCATCTTGCAAATCCAGCATGTTTTGGCTGAACACTAGCATTCTATTAGTTAGCTTTTACATTCTTGACATTTATACAAATCTAGACAATCTATCTGAGTCAAGTAATTAGTTTAATTACCTAAATTCTGTCCACAGAAGAAGTCACATTTATTCCACTTGGCAAGTTTGAAGAGTTAGACGAGAATAGAAACACATTGAGTTACACCATTGAAAATGAGAACAAAACATGAAGGAGACTGTACTCATTTCTCTGAAATGCAAAGGAAATGATGATCCTAAGAGACATCATGGCCCTTGATTGGACTACATTTCTCTTCATATGGGCATAGTAACATGTTAGGTGGCATTATTTAAGTCATTGCTATTTTGGTCAAAGAACCAAAGTAAATGGACATATGTGGACGTCACATCAGTAGAGGACGCCTCCTAGTCTTGGGTCTGTGTTAGTGACATGTCTCACCCTTGTGCCTGGCTGCGGATGCCAGACCTTCTTGATGGCCAGTGGTGAAATCTAATCCTTATTAGTGGAGGAACTGTGGCCTCAGGAGGGGATTAGAGGCCCTGCATTGATGCTCTCTGTCAAACACCTCAGTGGGGTTTGACACTTGGCACATCAAGCGGACAGATGTATCAAAGAGCCCTCCTCTATCGGGGAGCTGCCACGGCAGGTCAGCATGCACAGACCAGAGATAAAAGCAGCAGGAGTAGAAACCACTCGCACACACACGCACACACACACACACACACACACACACACACACACACACACAATCCAACAGTAGCCAAACTTTTTTGTGTATTGATAGCATTCTACAGCATGTTGAGCCTTTCTTTATATTAGCCATTCTTACAGCGCAGCTATACTGTGAAGCATACTGTAACATATTGAGTAAGATAAACAGCACCGAGATATTTTATTGTTATGTAACACTGGACTTATCTGTTAGAATCTGCTAGTATTACGTAAGTAAAGAGCAGCCATATGCTGTAGACTGATGATTACAGTGTAGATCGTACATTACAGTTTAGTTACATTATATCAAAGGATGCATAAACACTCTTTTGGATGCACACTATTCAGCCATTAAAGCCACGGAGTCACCCAGGAAGTGTTGCGGGTTAATGTGGACTGTGGACACAGTAACGCTAAATGCAGCCTACTGCCAAGTGTTTACACTGGCGGTCAGTCAAGGAAGCGGAGTCTCAGCTGCTGGGAGTCTGTGCACCAACCAACGGAGATCAAGTAGGCCACAGGCTGCTTTAAAATTTACCTCTGCGGAAAAAGGCAGAGATAAATAATTTATTAAGGAAAGAGCTCAAATTAGCCTTGTCAGTGAAAATGGAAGAATTTCAAGCAGTTGGACGGGCAACAGATGCATGGATTGGCGAACCAGGAGTAACCGCGTAGGTTTGGCATACAGCGAATGTCACCTCTCTTCTGCGTTTGAAGGCAGTAGGCACAGAAGACCTTTTGCCGATGGATTTATGTCAGGCAAACAGTAAATGTTATTTCCTTTTACACACACTCTCACTGGCTTTATGTCTGTCTTTTAAAATAAATGGTAAACATGGTCAGAAAGATCTCTGCCCTGCAGGCATAGGGGGAGATGGCGATCTATCCGTCACCTCACTGCAGGGTGTCCGTATGAAGCGGCTCACCTGCAGTGCGGTAACATGGCAGCTACACAGCAGTCAGTGTCCAAGACGGTGAGCAGTCCTTTCTGTCTGAGCCAATGCAGGTGTACCTAGCTAGGTGAAGCCAGAGATGTGTGCTGGCCCCTTGTATATATTTGCTGGCCCAGAAAAGTCAGTTTCACACAATGCTGTTAATTTATTACATTGTAATCAGCCCTCTTTATTTTAGTGGCCTCACATGCTTAGCTTCAACAGTTAGCATCATAGGTGAACATGCTTAGCTTCAACAGTTAGCATCATAGGTGAACATGCTTAGCTTCAACAGTTAGCATCATAGGTGAACTAAGCTGATTCATGATGATAACTGGCGGAAAATCTGACCTGAAGAAATACCAACCCTGAACTGAAACAAATGGGCCAGTGACTGGCCAACCAACTTGCACAACATGCTCTTTTACTTGGCCCTGGCCAGCAGGCCACTGCTTATGTTAAACCTTGGATTTCTTTACTGTGGCGTAAATGTGTAACCAGTATTTGTTCACCCTGACATTTGGGAGCCAAATTGCTCTACCTTCAGAATCATTCTGTAATTTCGATAAAGATAGTAGTCTGGGGCTTTGAAGGATAATTAGATCTCCATAGCTAACTGAATGGTATTGAGTTACATGTCAATTTTGCCATACCAATACTGCCCATAAAAATGCTTTTCAGGAATTCCAGTGAGTTCACACCAGTGCCCTAGTGTGTTTCCAGCACTCAAACAATAACGTACACGAACTACACTGTGCTGGAGAAATGATCTAACATCCAGTACAATCAGTATGGGCCATAGAACGTTCCTGTCTGAGATGTGTCACACTGATGATGGTAATTGGTTCTCTATTGCTGGATTGACGACCTTGCCCACTCTCATGTCCAACAGCCACAGAGTCCTGGGCATAACAAAAGGGCAATGGTGAGACACGGCGTTTATCTGGAGAGCAAATGTCACAAATACCCAAGCTATATAGATCACACATTAGTCCTTTGTTAAATGAAGCAGTATGTACCGAGGGTGTTTACATTGTTCTCTGCTTGATTTGAAAGAGAGAGAGCAATTAATTCCATCATTTTCAAGAAGTGACAGTCTGTGTATCATAATGATGAAGAAAAAGAATTGCAAGTGGCTCACCCACAATGAAAGTATTGGATTTAATATCCAATGTGTTAAAGTAATAAATATAACTTTGAATATTATTATTTAATAGGAATATGGTAAAAACAGATTTTGCATCAGTTTATTTTTACATTTGTGACCCTCGTCTTAGCTGCTGGCATATCATTAATGGTGCAGTGTATTTATGCTGCTTTAGAGCCAATAGAACTAAAACATAAGAGCTTTTATCAGTTCTATTAAAAACAGATCTGCTTTTATAGCAGAGCATAATAACACAAGGCCTAGGGATGAGCTGAGGTACAGCTATGACTGAATATCTGGTCTTTGTCGAAATACATAAGAACAGCCTTTGCACTCTGGAGGTTTTAAGTTTTTTTTGTAATGGAATATTTCACCTGTCTGCCATCACCTCCACTCAACCCAGCGCCCTGCACGTGACCTGGCATGAGGGCACTGCACTGCAGGAGCTGCCTGGTGTGGTGATGTGTATGAATATTCATGCTGCCCTGCCACTGGATGGGAGTGCAGCTATAGATTTGCAGTGATGCATACTGCAGAGTAATGCAGAGGAAGATCATTCCCCTCCTCATCCTCCTCCTCCTCCCCCCGACATCAGAATACCCAGTAGCATCACTGACAGCGCTAGCGGTTTTTTGTGTCACCTTGTTTTAAGGCAACCATCTCTCTCCCTCCGGGATGTTGGGTCTTCCCAGGCATAAGTTTGACTGAGCACTGAATATATACAATCCCCCCCCTCAACACACACACACACACACACACACACTCCCCTTCTTTATTTATTTAAACAAATAAAGGAAGAGTGTTCCAGAAAAAGTGTGTATGTGTGTGTGTGGAATCAGGACTATATGAGGAGAAGTGAGATGGATTTTGCCCTCTCTGTTGCGGCGGTCAGGTGCGGCCAGATAATTGCCCGGCTTGTGGAGCAGAGACGGATGATTACGGGGTTTATTGTCTCTCCCAGGCACAATCAACCTTACCTCATGTCCCTGATTCAGCACTCTCACCTCCACTTGATTTATGGGGCACTCTCTCGCTCACGCTCTCTTTCCCCCACTCTCTCCCTCTCTCTCTCTCTCTCTCTCTCTCTCTCCCTCTCTCTCTCTCTCTCCCTCTCTCTCTCTCTCTGCTACCCACTCTTCTCTCTAGCCTATCTACTCCTCTCCCTCTCTATCTCTCTCTTTCTCTCTCTCTCCTGCTGCATCAGTGTGTGCATAGTGCATTTTCTGCAGCACCCCCATCTCGCCAGCTAAATAAAAAAGGAAAAAAAGAATATATATGGAGAGAAGAAGGGAGAGAGAAGGGAAGAGGGGAGGAGACCAGCGCTGCAGCCAGCCCTGCTACCATCCCCACTGAGTCAAAGCACATTTTCTCTTCATTGACATTTGTGACTGGCAGATTATTTGTGTGTGTGCGTGTGTGTGTATGTGTGTGTATATGTGTGTTGGGGGGGGGGGGGTGGTTATGCAAGTGACATTTTCGGGGGAGAGACCTGGGGACCAGTATTGGGTTAGGGGGGAGGGGTTGAAGGGTGGAGGAAGAGAGTTGAAAGGGAGGGGAGTGATAGTATTGATGAGCGTCATGCAGAGATCCAGAGGAGATGGGGGTCTCTGCACCGTCTGAAAACAAATTGACTGGATGCATCTTCCCTCCTCCACTGTGAGGGGCGGCTCAGGCGTCAGTAATGAGAAACCAGGCAGGTCTGCAGCCCAGCCTCCCTTTAAGCATGCCCCGCTCTCCTGGTCAGTGCCGGGGACTGGACGCAGCCCGTGCTAGAGGCCATGTAGATAAAACATGGCTCCTTCTCTGAGTCACCCACTATTGATCCCCGCCTGCGTGCACATAGATTAGATTACATTACATTAGATTCAACTTTATTGTCATTGTGCAGAGTACAAGTACAAAGACAGTGAAATGCAGAAGTGCAAAAAAAGCAGAAAAGTGCAATGTGATATACAAAGTATAGGCAGGTGGTGCATAGACAAGTCAAGAAATATAGTGCATTGCAGACAGTAGTATACAGTTGATTTACAGAAGCTGGTTTAGCGTAATATAAATGAAATATAAATATGTGGTGTGTATAGTGTGGCGGTGTTGGCTGAGTCCCATCCCGCGCTGTTGTTTTGTTCTGGGTGGCCTGTGGGAGCTGCCTAGTGTGTGTTGGGCTAAGCTGCAGGTTGTGTCCAGGCTCCTGGGCCTAGTGTGTGTTGGGCTAAGCTGCAGGTTGTGTCCAGGCTCCTGGGCCTAGTGTGTGTTGGGCTAAGCTGCAGGTTGTGTCCAGGCTCCTGGGCCTAGTGTGTGTTGGGCTAAGCTGCAGGTTGTGTCCAGGCTCCTGGACGGAGGGTGCTGGGGCTGGACGCCATATGTCTACTCCTCTCCCTCCGCTAATACATTCTCCACAGTGCGCTGCTCAGCTCAGCTCAGGCTGAGGAGAAATCCACTTGGAGAACGAGCCCGGCACAATAGCTAACTCATATTGTGTGGAGTGTGTGTGCGTGTGTGTGTGTGTGTGTGTGTGTGTGTGTGTGTGTCTCTGTGTGTGTGTCTACACATGAGCTGTGGGAATGATCCTCTGGTGTAATGACAACAATCCATTACTAAATGTGGGGGATGATGTGCAATGTTGAATGCTAATCTCCATAATGCACATGTACGGATCAACTGCACATACCTAGTGTTTATGGTAATGTGTGTGTGTGTCTGCATTTGCTTTTGTATGTGAAGTGTGTGTGTGGGTGTCTTTCGGTATGTTTTTGTATGATGATGTTGGTTTGCATTCGTTTGTGGGTGTGTATGTGTGTGTGTGTGCGTGGTTGTGCATATGTATGTATGTGTGCATGACAATATAAATTAAGTTTAAATGTTACATTTTTGAGCCCGTGAGAAATCTAGGTTATTTTTGTGTGCATGTTTTGCTAAGCATTTTCACCTATGATGCTAAATAAAGATGCTGTTACTAAATAACTTGTTCAAGTCAAACTAAGGTTTTTTTTTAATCTTACAGGCACAGGTAGTCAATTTCTTTTCTTTTATTCATTGCTTCTGTAGACCAATTTATACTGCAGTCCTGGTTGGCATGAAATGATGGCTTCAAATGATGGCTGAACTAATGGAACATGGTACCTTGAACCATACTCTCTGTGTAAGACAACAGCACTCAATATTACATGGCAGAGCTTGTAAGCGAAGATTGTGTGTGATGTGTGTCAGGCGAGATCCAGAAGCCTCCTCGCTTTATCGACTAAAAGCTTTTCATTAGAGGAAATAAAAAAGGCTAAAAGCCAAAAGTCCACCAAGTAGCAGCAAAGCATTTTTTTTTCTCCCACCGTGACGGCCAATTTAAAAAATGGGCTGTTGGTTGCGTAGCGGCTGAACACATTCTGTTTTCCGTTTTTTTCCCCAGTGCTCTGCCATGAAACCCAAAGAAGGATGAAAGGACAACAACACATTTATTTTTTTATTTTTTGCAATACAGACTGAGTATCAAATGTTAACCGAGGCCCCAGTAATAGAGTCAGCGGATTTATATTATGTGGTTTGGGGCATATAGCATGCGTCTGCCCTTGAGGGCTTGCTGTGTTGTTTCCCCTAGGGCTTCAGCCTAGCGTGTACGCACACACACACACACACACACACACACATACACACACACACACACACACACACAAACACACGCCGTGGCATCTCTAATGGCTGTTAATAACATTCATATGATGTGCATAGTAATTAGAGACATATTGGCCTCTCTTGGAGTGTCCTTCAAAGCTCCTGACCACCCGTGGGCTTTTTTGACATGGTTGAATCGATGTCAGGGTACGGCCGCATGTGCTGACTGGGGTCCTGATCAATCTGCTGACATCCCAGCATGCCTCCCAACCCTGTCCACTCCCCTGTTCGCTCTCACTTTTATTCCATAGAAAGAAAAGCAGGTAAACAACGCTAACCCCTTTCCTAAGCCCTTTGGCCAAACTTTAACCTGCCTAATTCAGGCCCACTCTCATGCTGTTTATTGGATATTGCTTATTTGGTTGTGTTGTTTTTTTCTCCTAACATATAATCATGTGATATTGGTTGCTAGGCACCGTGGGATAATGTTTTTTTGGGCACCATGGGATAATGTTTTATTTATTTATTTTCGCTTGGTTTAATGGCACTCACTTTTCACACCTCCAGTTGGGTAAGTGGCGATTAGAAGCTAACCTCTGGCTTGTGTTGGTATCAGCCCTGGTTGTTAATGATTTCCGAGCTCACAGTTATCAAGGTTACAACGATCAGCATAGATTGGTTGTGCTTAAATTATACCTGGCTTTGTAAAACCCTTTGATAGACATGCTTTCAAACAGTAGAATCATTTGCTTTGCTTTCAGGCTGTTTGGCCCCGGAGGTAGATATCTAGAGTGGAAATGCAGCTGATTCTGAGCCCCGGAGGTAGATATCTAGAGTGGAAATGCAGCTGATTCTGAGGGCACAGTAAGGACAAAGAAAACAAGAGTCTTCTGACCAGTGGTTTGGCCAGTGGACCTCTGACAATGTAACGATTCCAGTGTTAGTCCAAGTTAATTAAAACGGCACAATGGAAGAATGGAAGTGTTGAGGTGTGTCCAAACACCCATTGTGTGTGTCTCCAGCTTTCTGTGTGTGTGTGTGTGTGTGTGGGGGTGTGTGTGTGTGTGTGTGTGTGTGTGCGTTTCTGTGCATGCCTGCACATTTTGCTGTATACGGGCATCAGTGAGCGTCCTTGTCCATGCATCTGCTAGGATGCCCCTCGCACTGATGGACGCAAGGCGAGTGTGAAAAAGGTGAAGTGAAAGTGTCCCTGGCGCCACATTAAACCCAGATCAGATCATTCCTAATGAGGAGCCCACGCACCTCCCTCCAACCCCCTCAAACCAGAGCGCAGAAACACCGCCTGGCACAGTTGGCAGAAAGGGGTAGTGACCGGGCCAAGTGGCACATGAATGGGTATGATTAGATGACCACAAACACTCCGTCCAACTGTGCAACCCCCCCCCCCCCCCCGCCTTCCTACCCCAATGGCCAACAATGCCAGGAGCACTTAATGGCCAAGGCACTAGTTAGCTGGACGACATTCCTCCTCTGGCTGGACGCCATTTAGTCTGCCCTTCACCAGAAACCATCCAGTCATTGAGACTTTGGAAAGCTACTGCTGAATTGTAAGTCTGTGGAGCTCCATAAGAGCATGAGGCTGTCACAGACATGTAAAAGAAAAAACACCATCGCCTTTTGAATTGGCATCTTCTTTGTCTTCATCCCATAATGACCCTCTGTAAAGAGATAACTCATGTCTCCATGGTGTGTGTGTGTGTGTGTGTGTGTGCGTGCGTGCGTGCGTGCGTCTGCCCATTCCATTCATCTGGGAGGATCATTTGCAGGTAATTGCTGTCTGGGAAGAGTTAGGTGAATGATGATGGCAGCCTTCAGAAATCAGCCTGGGTTTGTTGTGGCGTTCGTGCGCGTTATGTGGGCGCCTCTGCCGGGGCGCGCGAGTGATCGGGGCACCAGTAGGGGAGTGATGGAGCTCTGTGTGTCCAGCCCTGTGGAGGCCTCGTCAGGGTTGAAACCGGACAACTTACCGGATGATTGATTGAACAGCATGGGTGTGCCATAGATGGCTGACGTGTTGATTCAGAGGCCATCTGATCCATCCCCCCACAGCTTGTGTTTGTGTGCATGCATGTGTGTGTGTGTGTGTGTGTGTGTATGCGTGTGTGCATGCCAGACCTCTTAATGCTCCATTTCCCCAGCTCTTCTGCATTGACTCCTCTCAGCGGAGCGCATTGTTCTGCATCTCTCCGCATAACATCATGAAACCCTCTTAGCTCACTAACGGCAGTCTGTTCAGGATGCGGACATGGCCAGCTGGGCGTGCGTGTGTGTGTGTGTGTGTGTGTGTGTGCGTGTGTGTGTGTGTGTGTGTGTGTGTGTGTGTGGGCATTAACCTGATTTCCTCCTGATTTCGGGAAGACGCGTTGACGCGTAAGGAATGGGAAAGACAGCCAACTGTCCTTATCCTAATAAACTCAGATGCTCGTTGCTTAAGCAAGGGGCCTAATAAAAGCAGGAGTCGGCCATAAATCGTGTTTGTGGATTTTCTATCATGCGAAGCCTCCTTTGTTTGAGCGCCCGGCCAAACTCATCTCCAAGAGAACTAAATTATGCACGGGTCACCATAAATCAGTGTCAGTGGCGTGTGACAAGATAGGACACACCAGGGAAATCGCAAATGCATAAAGCAGCCTTCATCACGCAGGGACAGGCAGCAGGTAGAGGATGGGAAACGACTCACTGAGGAGAGAGTGCTCCATTTGAAGCCCCCCCCCCCCCCCCTGCCGGCCCTGTCACTGCGTTGCACCACGCGCCACATTCCTCCTTCTCATTCTGAGGGAAGCCTCCTCCAAAAGTCCTCCAGAACCAGGAGAGGAGTAAATGCGCCTCCTCTTTTTTGTCAAATGCATGTTGAGAATCATCTAGCAATAACTGTACAATAGACCTGGATTGCCTCTTAGCAACCGCTGTTAAGTGAACCTGGAATAAAGCCATTCTCCCACCTCTCCTCTGCCAGCGCCAACTACCATGAAATTGTAGCTAGGAGCACTCTCATTTTCCCCCCACCACAACGTTATAGGAGACAAAATGACCTGCCCTTTGCTTCAAGGGACCACCGCAGTGGTTTGATTGCCCTTGTGTTACAGTATGTAACAGATTTTTCAGGCAATTTGTCCAGCCTGAAACAATAAGGAAAGCAAAAAAAAATACAATTTCATTTCTCTTTCATGTGTGAAATATTACTAGGTTTTCTCTGCCCGTCGCCCCACAGATGTACACGTGAGCCAGTGTTTTTCCGAGCGTTAATTGTGTGTGGTGTTCTGATGTGATGAAAAGGTTATATGATATTTAGCACAATTAGGTCGGACAGCCAAGCTTGCACACAGAAGGCACTAGAAAACACTGTCAGTCCTAGTTTTCACGCAGCATGGTTCCCACACAGCAGTAGAGATGCTGAGGGGGAGACTAAAGACTGCGCTGAGATCAGTGAGCAAAACAGCATTGAATACCACCAAAAAGAAAAACAGCTTAGACACAAACAAAAAAAAAAAAAAAACTTACTTACCTAACAATAACTGGCAACTAATACAGCACATTAGACCACGCATCAATGAATCAGGTCTACCTGACGGTCTTATTTGTATGTCAGGCTTGACTTGAGTTGACTTGAGTTGAGTTGCATGTCTTAGTTTTTGTGTGTGAATATAATGCAGTCCCGGGCCCGGGTGCCAGTGCACGCAACCCCTGAGCAGCTCCTTCCTTCTGGGGGCCTCGTCACGTTTCCATCCCGTATAAATAGCTTAAGAAAACATACTCGCCTGAGACCTGCATTCATTTTTCATGCGCTGCCTTGCTTAAGGCATGCTTCATTCAAAGCAGGTGTTGCAACATAGGTGAGAGTGTGGTGCAGTTTGCGGGGTGTGGGGTGTGGGTGCGTTGTGGGGGAGTCATTGGGGTCTGAGCCAGCAGGGATGAGGAGATGCCAGCAGAGCCATCTAAGCTGCAGAGAGCATCACTGCTTCCTTTAATGAGTCTCTCCACTGAAGCGGCTCCAGGTTTCATTGTGTTTTATGCCACTGAAGGGAGGGGGTGGGGGGAGCGGCACTTTCTGCCAATGCTGCTTGCACCACACCACTCTCGCTGACTGCATTAGCGCGCCGCCGTATAGACGGGCCCCCGCGGCCGGAATGCTCCTCCTGAAGCGAGCCGTATGATTATCTGACCACATGGCTGTCCCACCCACCCCAAAAAATTTAATGGGGCTCTTAACTGATACAGAGATAATTGCTGTCCCACTAGTTTGTTGCGTTTCAGTGGCCGGTTCTCGTGGCAGGGTGTTATTTTTGCATCAGAAGACCTGTGACTGTGACGGCTGGAAATAAGCCTACCCGAGGAGATTAAAAATGAATTCAGGCTGACCAAAAGATGGGGGGGGGTTGGGGGTGGGTTCTCACCTCCCTTGTGACTCATGAGGGGTGATGTAACAGATAATTGGACACTGCTTCACTGAGTGTATGTGTGGGTGTGTGTGTGTGTGCATTTATGTGTGTGTGTGTGTGCGTGTGCGTGTTGATGGGCTTGATTATATTTGTGTCTACACAGAGGCTTAAGAAGTATTCTGTATCATACTTCATGAGTATGTTGGAGTGGGAGGAAAAGAGCGAAGCTGTGTGTGTGTGTCTGTGTGTGTGTGTGTGTGTGTGGAGGCAGAGAAGGAGTCAGTGACAGCATCTGTCTCTGTGTGTGTGTGTTTGTGTGTGTGTGTGTGTGTGTGTGTGTGTGTGTGTGTGTGTGTGCGCGTGTCTGTGTGTGCGTGTGTGTGTGTGTGTGCGTGTGTGTGTGTGTGTGTGTGCATGTGTGTGTCTGTCAGCGCGTATATAGCCGAGGGCTCTTTCGGTCCGTGGGCTGTGCAAATGAAAAGCAGCGGTGAGAGGCCCCCACACCACCACCCCCCACCCCGCCGTGTGCATGAGCTTTTAAAGATACTGTACGCGTAACATGCTGCTCCGGCTTGATTTCCCATCAGCTGTCTGGCCGATTAGAACAGTCCTTGGCTCCAGATCATTTTAATTATGTTGAAAAGGCCCCATCAAAGCCTTGGCTCACTTGCTTCGGTTGCAGTTTTGCCGAGGCTTGCAAATGTGTGCAGGAGACTTCGGCTGGAGCTGCTGGTTTCTCTCTGTCTCTCTCCCTTTCCACACACACACACACACACCGGTGTCTTGGAGACAACAACACTGAGGATGTTCTCATATGAGAGTTGGGGGCTGGGGGAATGAAAGGTGTGTGTGTGTGTGTGTGTGTGTGTGTGTGTGTGTGTGTGTGTGTGTGTGTGTGTTTGTGTGTGTGTGTGTGTATTCTGCACAGTGAAATCCTGCATTACAGGCAGATGAGTCTCTAATCCCTATCACACTCTGCCCTTCATCGTCGCCTCGGCATCCTCATCCTCAGCGTACACATTATTAGGGGCGGGCTTGTGTGCCATACGAGCAGGCAGCGCCACCGTAAACACTCACATCACACATTAAGCAGGTCTTCATTTTGGTACAGTCAAGATACCGTATCTGAGCTCATGCTCCTCTCATTAAGAGAAAGTCATTTCACCTCAAAGTAGCCACCGTGGAAGCGTGTGCAGGGAACTGGACGCCCTTTAGACTAACACTGCGTCAGCGTTCGCTACATGAAACATGAAATATTGTGGTGGCGTTGGAGACCGTGGCGACGGGCAGGGTCTCTGTCTCGTTTGCGTCGTCCCTAGCTCGATTCTGTCAAGACGTTTTTTTCTTCCCTGCTGCAGTGCCTAACACTGTCTCTCCCTCTCTCTCCCTTTCTCTCCCTCTCTCTCTCCCTCTCTCTCTCCCTCTCTCTCTCTCTGTTCTTTTCCCATGGCTGGGTGTTTGCTCTAGATTGGCCTGTCATTATCTGTTTCTTCTGATCGGTAGCGCACAGGGCCTCCAAGGGGGATTCGGTATCTTACCACTTTCATAAGCCTTGCTTTCTCCTCTCTCTCGCTCTCTCTCTCTCTCTCTCTCCTTCTCTCTCTCTCTCTCTCCCTCTCTCTCTCTCTCTCCTTCCCTCTCTCTCTCTCTCTCTCTCTCTCTCTCTCTCGCCATACAGCGCCGTATGAGTCATGGCCCTTATCAACGCAGATCCCTCTCTGCTCATTTTCACCCAGGATTCAGCACCCTGGACAGCGCTCGCCAGACTGCCCAGGCTATGGCCAGGCTCCCTCTCCCCCTTTTAAGAAAGGACAGATCACAGACAGAGGAAAGAAAAACAGACAGAACCTTCTGTCCATTTCTGGGCTGCTCTCTACCATGGGGGTTTTTCAAACGTCCTGCTGAAGCCTTCGCTTTTTTCCCAGGGAGCATAAATGATTATTTGAGCATGAATGTTTAAACGCTTGGACACACTGTTGTGCAAAGTCATTTTCATTTGAAAAGTCACAACCTCTGCCACCTTCAAAAAACATAATATGAAAGTCAGTGAGATGTGTCTGCGGAAAATATGAAATCCATTGCAACACCGATGCAATTATTTTTGCCATTTGCATTTTTCCTGTTTTTTTTCAAAAGGAAGATGGTCACAGTTTCCTTTGCAATAACTGAATTATTCAACTTTCATCCCCATAGAAGATACTCTGCTCTACCCAGCAGCAAAATAGGATCATATGTGAAAAACACTTTTTTCAGGGCAGCTGGCCTTGGATGTAGGTGTTTGCTGAGCAAAAGAAATAGGCAGAGATAATAACCAAGCGGTATACAGAGACATGGTGGTCACACTTGTTGTCCAAACGTATTTGTTGGAAAAGGCCAATTTGCTTGTTTTTTCCCCTGATTGTTCAAAGGGACTGCAGGAAAACGTGAGAGAGGGAGGGGGGAGGGGCATGACAGCGGGTACGAAGGGGAGGAAAGGAGAGCTGGTGACATTCCACGCCAGCCCTGGCCCTTAATGAGTTAGGCAGAGGAACAGGAGCTGGGAGGAGATTAGATACAACTGAATTCAATTACAGCTTAGCCGCCACGGGTGAAGCTTCAAACTTCATCCTGTTAAGACTTCGCCTCAGATGGGCTAGTCTTCAGGCCTTTACTTACAGCTTCATCTCAGCCGCTTTGGTTAAGATCCCCCTCTGCCTTTCTTTCTTTCCTTCTTTTCCCTCCTTTTCCCTCCTTCTGCTTCTTTTCTGTTTCTTTCTCCTTTCATTCTTTATTTCTTTAAGCAGGTACCTTCAGTCAGTAAAGACTCTGATATGCAAAGATAGCGTATGGCAGAATATAGTGACGCAACTGCAGAGGAGCGACTATTTGGGAGAGTGGCAGGCAGGCAGAAGATCTGAATGGCGCGTAAGGGTAATAACGCCAAAGGCAGAGCTCTCTCTCTCTCTGCTCGGCGTTCGCTCTCTGCCTGTTTCAGCGGCAGTGCTCCAGGGCGGGGAAAGACATTTCGCTCTGCGCCGCACAACCACGCTCCGCGCCACACCATGATGTTGATGTTGTTGCTGAGCCCCATTTTAAAAACTGTCAGCACACTCGCGACTCGGGTCAAGCCTGTCAGAGATGGTAATGCTATTTCCAGTCAAACATGTGAATCAGAAGTAAAGGGATTTAAAAAGTTGATATGGGAGGAGGGGGGGGGGGGGGGGTTGTGCGGGGGGGGGAGACTGAGCCCTCTTGACAACTAGCAGATGGAAAGATTCTGCACCTCAGTGCCTAGTGAATTACAGAGCAGTGAGTAATACAAGTGTGTCTGTGTGATTGTGAGTGAGTGTGTGTGTGTGTGTGTGAGTGTGTGTGTGTGTGTGTGAGTGTGTGTGTGTGTGTGTGTGCATATGTGTATATCATACACTGACACTGCAGCATGCCACAGCCTGACAGTGTATTAAAAAGTGACGGCCTCATAGGACTGATGAGAGCTGAGGACAGTAATCACGCCGCTTCATGTCTTCCACGCTGCATCCACACACACACACACACACACACACACACACTCTCACTCACACACACACACACACACACTCACACACACACTCCCCCCCCCCTCCCCCCTACACACACACACACACAGACCCACACACACACCCACACCCACACACCCTACACACACACACACACACACACACCCTACACACACACACACACACACACACACACACACACACTCACTCACTCACTCACACACACACACGCACACACACATACACACATGCACACACACACGCACCCACCACCACCGCACCACACCGCCAGCCCAGCCCAGAATTTATAGATCCCGATAAGGAAAATCTTGTCGTCATCTTCTCAGGAATTTATGTCATCAGCTGCATTACATTTCATCCCTCCGCTGCACGCGACTGTGGTCTCGCTCTGAAAGACGATTTTACTGGCACACTCTGTCTTATCAATAAAGCCATACAGCAGGCGCAGGTAAACAAGCACCCCCCCCCCCCCCCCCCACACACACACACACACACACACACACACACACACACACACACTCACACACACACACACACACACACACACATACACCCAAACTATGTCAGACACCCCATCCGGATGGTTCTGATCAGCTTAATGCCCAAAATGGCTGCCGGCCCAAGAGTGCAGAGGCCGCTGCATTGTAAATGGCTGCTGGCAAGGACAGAGGCTCCGTGGCGTGGCCATGATTTAGCAAGGATGGGTATGCAAATGGGGTGGAGGGGATGGGCATCAATGAATCATTTGAGATTCAAGTCTCGATGTCAATTAGCACTGACTCACTAATTAACTCTATAATGGCTGAGGAGCAGCAGTTGGAAGCTATTTGATTATCCTGCAGCTGAAAAATAGCAGCTGTTTTTTTTGTGTGTGTGTGTATGTTTGCTAGGCTTCTCAATTTGTTGTGTGTTTGTAGGTGTGAAAGTTGCAGGT